>NW_027249361.1:0-235896 GCF_030848795.1 Temnothorax nylanderi | reverse complement strand
TGGTGTGTGTGTGCGTGCGTGCGTGCGTGCGTGCGTGCGTGCGTGCGTGCGTGCGTGCGTGCGTGCGTGCGTGCGTGCGTGCGTGCGTGCGTGCGTGCGTGCGTGCGTGCGTGCGTGCGTGCGTGCGTGCGTGCGTGCGTGCGTGCGTGCGTGCGTGCGTGCGTGCGTGCGTGCGTGCGTGCGTGCGTGCGTGCGTGCGTGCGTGCGTGCGTGCGTGCGTGCGTGCGTGCGTGCGTGCGTGCGTGCGTGCGTGCGTGCGTGCGTGCGTGCGTGCGTGCGTGCGTGCGTGCGTGCGTGCGTGCGTGCGTGCGTGCGTGCGTGCGTGCGTGCGTGCGTGCGTGCGTGCGTGCGTGCGTGCGTGCGTGCGTGCGTGCGTGCGTGCGTGCGTGCGTGCGTGCGTGCGTGCGTGCGTGCGTGCGTGCGTGCGTGCGTGCGTGCGTGCGTGCGTGCGTGCGTGCGTGCGTGCGTGCGTGCGTGCGTGCGTGCGTGCGTGCGTGCGTGCGTGCGTGCGTGCGTGCGTGCGTGCGTGCGTGCGTGCGTGCGTGCGTGCGTGCGTGCGTGCGTGCGTGCGTGCGTGCGTGCGTGCGTGCGTGCGTGCGTGCGTGCGTGCGTGCGTGCGTGCGTGCGTGCGTGCGTGCGTGCGTGCGTGCGTGCGTGCGTGCGTGCGTGCGTGCGTGCGTGCGTGCGTGCGTGCGTGCGTGCGTGCGTGCGTGCGTGCGTGCGTGCGTGCGTGCGTGCGTGCGTGCGTGCGTGCGTGCGTGCGTGCGTGCGTGCGTGCGTGCGTGCGTGCGTGCGTGCGTGCGTGCGTGCGTGCGTGCGTGCGTGCGTGCGTGCGTGCGTGCGTGCGTGCGTGCGTGCGTGCGTGCGTGCGTGCGTGCGTGCGTGCGTGCGTGCGTGCGTGCGTGCGTGCGTGCGTGCGTGCGTGCGTGCGTGCGTGCGTGCGTGCGTGCGTGCGTGCGTGCGTGCGTGCGTGCGTGCGTGCGTGCGTGCGTGCGTGCGTGCGTGCGTGCGTGCGTGCGTGCGTGCGTGCGTGCGTGCGTGCGTGCGTGCGTGCGTGCGTGCGTGCGTGCGTGCGTGCGTGCGTGCGTGCGTGCGTGCGTGCGTGCGTGCGTGCGTGCGTGCGTGCGTGCGTGCGTGCGTGCGTGCGTGCGTGCGTGCGTGCGTGCGTGCGTGCGTGCGTGCGTGCGTGCGTGCGTGCGTGCGTGCGTGCGTGCGTGCGTGCGTGCGTGCGTGCGTGCGTGCGTGCGTGCGTGCGTGCGTGCGTGCGTGCGTGCGTGCGTGCGTGCGTGCGTGCGTGCGTGCGTGCGTGCGTGCGTGCGTGCGTGCGTGCGTGCGTGCGTGCGTGCGTGCGTGCGTGCGTGCGTGCGTGCGTGCGTGCGTGCGTGCGTGCGTGCGTGCGTGCGTGCGTGCGTGCGTGCGTGCGTGCGTGCGTGCGTGCGTGCGTGCGGCGTGCGTGCGTGCGTGCGTGCGTGCGTGCGTGCGTGCGTGCGTGCGTGCGTGCGTGCGTGCGTGCGTGCGTGCGTGCGTGCGTGCGTGCGTGCGTGCGTGCGTGCGTGCGTGCGTGCGTGCGTGCGTGCGTGCGTGCGTGCTGTGTGTGTGTGTGTGTGGTGTGCGTGTGTAATAAAGCAATGTAACAAAATTCTGTCAATCTGTTTGTCAATTAAATATTACAAACTGTGAAAAACATTAAAAAATAAGTATTTATCAAATTTTTACCCATTTTTCTGTAAATCTATTATATATTATATAATTTCAATATTTTTGACTTCCATATTAAATGCCATTTTGAATTGAAAAATTTTAAATTGATTAATTTATATTTAGCGACCCAAAAACCCTATACATATGTTTTGGTTGTAGATATATGCAATATTGTAGGTGAGATATCATATTCAACATCATTTCAGGACTTTTGACAGTCATTTTTGATCCGTCATTTTGAATTCAAGCTCTGTTTTAAAAAACGCGCAATGCTATCTTGTAGAGCATTTCATTACGAGCAAATAAAAAAAAAGTTTTCTGAAATCGGTTAAGTATTGCACGTTTGGTCGATTTTTGTCCAAAAAGTGAGCCTTTTTTCCCACTGTGCGGCGGAGGCGTCGCAGCTTGTAGTCTTGCCGCGGGCCCAACAAAACGGCCCGCCCCCCGCCCTTGGGCGGGGGCACTACCGTGGTAGCGATAGGAGAAAGACCGCACCTCCGGGCCTCTCCCTCCGACGAGGGAGGGACCCTGAAGAAGGGAGGTCGGCATCCCGGCGGGGACTCCGGTTTGTCGACTAACACCTCCCATAACAACGGGAGGGGTGGCGGGGTGAGTGGTGTCCACACCCCCGTGGCCCCGCCACACTTAGATACGCGAGCTCGACAGAGCCACCGAGGCCTGGCCTCAAAGGAGGGAGCAAAGTCTGGCTCGGCGTCGGGGGGCGCACCGGATGCAGTAATAAATGTTCCCGGGCGCCCCCCTTAAGACGCAGGTTAGGACACCCGTGTGGTTTTAGTCGGTAGGCCATGCATGTGTAATCGTAGGCGATGCACATTAATGGAATCCGGCACTCCCCTTGTCCTCTCCCCGGAGGGCGGGGGGGTCTTCCCCCTTCCAGTACAGAGAGGGGGCCACTGGGAAAAGCGGAACCCCGCGATCCCAATGGTTGAAGATTTCCACACGTAAAAAAAATGGTGATGATGATGATGGTGATTATGATGATAGTGATGATGATGATGGTGATGGTGATGATGGTGATGGTGATGATGGTGATGGTGATGATGGTGATGGTGATGATGGTAATGGTGATGATGGTGATGGTGATGATGGTGATGGTGATGATGGTGATGGTGATGATGGTGATGGTGATGATGATGATGGTGATAATGGTGATTGTGATGATGATGATGATGATGATGGTAATAATAATAATAATAATTTATTTTATTCTTTACAGATTTAAAGATTTTAAAAATTTAAAAAGTATACTTTTTTTTACAGAAACTATGAGACCACCAGTAGAACCGCTGGAGGCTGACGGGGTCCTCCCTGAACTATACGACGACGACAATGATTTTAATAACCCATATTGAATGCTGAACCGATATTATTGCGTGATCGGAATGCAGCCGTTGTATGTATGGGGAGTGCACCCGCGAGAGAGATTGTGCCGGGCGTGTTATCCGTTCTGTCGTAATTGTCAAGTGCCGGGTTACGTATTTAAGCGGTCTTGGCATGCGATTATGAATGAGCTGCACGGGCTAGAAATGTACAAAAAAATAGAGTGCGCCGAATGCAGAAATCGTCTATGTATAATTAATTAGACCGGCCAACCAATGTCGAGAATGCATCGGCAAGTGGTTGGATTATGAGGAAGTATTAAAAAGATTTGACCGTATCGGTAGAAATTACGAACTACAATTGTATTTTGATGATCAGTAAGTTATTTTTTTCATGCAAAAATATGTAAAGTGAAGATTGAAATATATAATGTTATTAGTTCTTTCACTAATATTAAAATTATTTATTTATTAAATCAAATCGTCCTTTTTATAGTACGATAAAATGAAGGGAGATACATATAAAATTTCTCGAGAAACACACAGCGTTACAGAGTGTCGAGACGCGCGCGACGTTCCGTCTACCAATCGTGCAACTTGCACACTTTCTCCATGGCGCGGTTCTTCGCGTGGCGCCCGCAAAGAAAAGATCGGATCGCACCGAGGGTCTCCAGTCGGCCAATGTCCTCGTATTCGACATCCATCGACTCGATTTTAGCGTTGAATTCACCGACGGCGTCGCCGAGAATCTCCTCCAGCCATCCTTTCTTTTCAGCGCCCTTTACGTAGACGAGCTTGAGCGTCTCACAGTTCAGCCCGTCGCACACAGCGCGTCGGATGATCGTTCTCGCCCGAACGTAATTCACCTCTCCATCATTCTACTTCAAACCATGATGATTCGCCGTCAACCAGCACGCCTGCGATTTTTCCGCTCTCGTTAGAAGATCCCATGCTAATGGCGCGCGAAACACGTGGTGAATCAGTTCCTTTCCGTTTCTGAGCACGGCCACTTCTTTAACTGTGAACTTATCGTGGATAACGAATCCCTGCAGATCCACGAATATCGGTACGTCGCGGTCGGCGGACATCGCCTCTATGTTGGAAGATTTTCCATCCCGAGTGTCGGCGACGGAACGGACGGTCGTTACCCCCCCTTCTGTTTGAACTTGTCACTCATCGCGATTTTTTGCTTCACGCGCTCCTCTTTTTTTTCCTTTACACGATTTTACGGACTACGTTGGTCAGCGGATTGTACTCGATCACGCGATCGTGGATGATGAGACAGTAGGCTGTTGTATTGGAATCTATATTGCGTCTGCAATCGAACTCTATACAAACGTCCATGGTGGCGCTTTTGACGGATTTGTTCTGACGAGAACAGTCGATCACCATGAACGGACCCCATTTGTCGAATTCTTCCATCGTTAGGAGCGCGTTTTCGCGCTCGCATTCGTAATACGACTTTCGAAATTTCGCGTACATCTCGTACAGTATGGCCGTTCTATGCTTCTCAAAATCCAAGTTCATATCGTCGTAGGGATAAAAATCTGAATTTAGGTACAGTTTTACGTTGGTGAGATTACCGTCATCGAACTCGGAGGCGTGTTTCAATAAGTTGTTGGACCTCCCGGTTTGCAGCGCGAAAATGACGTATCGAGGTTTCTCAAGCTGCGTCGCTGCTTTCACGGCCTACGAATGCTTGTTCGTGGTCTGCAGCAAAGAGTACTCGTACAGATCCCACGAGCGAAAGCCCATACTCAGATATCGTCCGCTCTCCAACGTTCGTAAAAGGGACAATTTATTGACGTCTTTCAGCACCACGTGCGGCATTCGCCATTGCACTTTCAACAGAGTAATCATAGGATTCTTGTGGCGTTCCGGTTTCGTGATGATGCAATTGGTGTCGTTTCGGGAACGTATCAGAATGAGTTTGTGTCGCGCGTTTATCACCACGCGTTTGTAATCCTCGCAAAAACCTAGGAGTACGTTAAGGGGTACGCAGAAATTGAAATCGCCGATTTTGAATCTCGAACGAGGTCCCACGTTTTCTTTGATCACAGTCCATCTCGCGTTTTGCAGCTTCCTGCTTCTCTCGGCGGTCAGCGACACGAAATTCTTGATCGAACTGGTTATTCCGACGTTCCTGTCGATCTCCACGCCGTTGAGTTTGTATCGAATCTCGTCGAACATAAACGCCACGCAATTGTTGTCCATCGTCGTATCCGAATTCGTTTCCGGAACGTCATCGTCGGAGAGTACCCCCTCGATGTACAGAAAACTTTCGCAGGGTAGAGTGTACAGATCCTGCTGCTGTATCGATATTCGTATTTCGTCGCTGTGTCTGAACGTTGTATTGGCATATGGATTGTAAGTGTGAGTCTCGATCTTGACGATGCGATCGTCGAAGATTGGCTCACCTCCGATACTCAAGATGTCGGCCATGATCGTTCCTCACGACGAATCCTAGAGATCGTAGAAAAGCGACGTTCGCGGCGCTCAGTCCGTTTTTTCCCTCTTCTCTCTCTCTGTCTACACGTTCCTTTCGTCGGAGCGTCGAACGATAACGTTCGCGGGGCAACGGCGGATGTGGCTCTCGCGAAAGACTCGTTTAAAACGAGCATCTTTCGCGCGCACACATATCCATCCTCGATTTTTTTCTTTTATCTTCTGCGTCGCACGTGTAGTCAAACCGTTATCTCCTCCCCGCGAAAGTCGATCAATCGTCCTATTTGATCCACGACGTGCAATGTTATATCGGTGACACTCCGCGCGATGACCGGAAGGTAAATTATCTGCGTCGGAGTCTCTGACAGCTTATATCCCGGTGGAACGTTCGGCGCGAATTCGTGTATCGTGTGTGCCGACTTGCCGTTGCTATAGGCTCCCACGGTGACGTTGCATTCCACGCGAATGATATTCACGCGCATAATATTTACCGATTGGTCGGACGCGTGCCATTTTTTCGGCTCGAGTACGCGACGTGTCGAGAAACCTAACAAAGAGCCAATGTTGTTCGGTTTGGTGAAGTCAACTCTATAGGCGCACTTGATCTCGCTTCTCATGGTGTTCTCGTTAGCGCGCAGAATTATCGACCGTTCGCTTTTCTCATCTTCGTCATCGTTATCGTCCACGTATATGTAATCGTCTCTCTTCTTCTTCTCGCTTATACCGTGCGGAGAAATCGTACGTTTCTTGCGGAGAATAGCAGTTCTCAGGTATCTACCTATAGTGTCCAGTTCGTACGATCCTTCGGGAATAGCGATCACGTCGTCGATGTCGAAGTAAAATTTATTGTTCGTGCAGTCAATGTTCGGTATCGTGTTGTACGTCTCGAAATTCGCGAGACCTATCTCGTATTTACCGTCGCTCAGATCCAGAGCGGGAAAGTAGCTGGTTGAGAGGACGCTGCTTCTTCCGGTTAGCGAGAGAGTCAGCGACATAGCGAGATTGTTTCTCTCTCAGAAACGTTTCCAGTCGACCTCTCGGAGGAACTGCAGACACAATTGACCGCAGATGCTCTGATCGAACGTCTGATACGAACGGCGGTTGTACACGGTATTCACGTCATTCCCGAGATATCGCTCGAGTTCCCTCGGGGGTCTAAGATTTCCAAAACTGTCAAAGTATATCGCGTTGTTTCCCCTCTTCGCATAGGCGACCCAGTGCGTACTCCGCGTCGTCGAGATTCACGATTCCGTTCTCGTCGCGACGCACCTTTGTCGGTAACGCGTCGCGCATGAACACGCGCCTAAAGAAAGGTATGCGCGAAAGGCGCGCGGACCGATTCAATTGCTCGTTCGTCGTGACACCGAACGGCGGCAAATCGAGTGTCGTCCTCGTCAGCGTCTTTTTCGGCGAATTTTTTTTTACCCGTTCTTCTGCTCGTCACGCCACTACCACGTTTGTACGGCGCGAGATACAGTCCGCGACCCTCCAACGCGCGATTGTGACGTTGCAGTTCCTCGAGCTGACGTTGAGCGGCCTTGTTGTCGTTCACCGCCTTGGCCACGCCAGCCGCTCCACCGATCAGGGATCCGAGCGCTCCCAATATCGGTAAAAAGGGTAGGAGACCCCCGCCTTTCGCCACCGGGAGAATTTTCTTCCTCGTTACAGCTCTCCTATTCCTCTTTCTCATACCCATGCTTAATTTCGTTTTTGCTTTCATGGCAACCCATACGGCAGTCGCGGCGGCTCTCTCACCAAGGGTTGTGTCGCTCGCCGTGATACGCTTGCGCGCCTTTTCAGCTAGCGCTCGATCGGCGACGTGCCGATCGGCGAGATCGCCGCTTCGCGAGTAAGCGATATCGTGCTCGCGACACGCCTTGTCCAACGGATTGATACCTCGATCACCGCGCGCTAGTCGCTCCGGCGAGACGAGTACCCGGCCCGCAGAATCGATGGCCGGGTATGTGTAATTCGACGGGAAGCGCGTTTATCGCTCTGTCGAGGAGGCCACTGCCGACGCTTCGCGCCGCTGCGCGCGACATGCACCGCAATCTCTTATGAGCGATGGCGGACCGTCTATGTGCGTTTTCTGCCACGAACGATTGTAATGTTCCAAACACGGACGACAGTCCCGTACGTCGGGATCCGTCCTCAGCTGAACGGGCAATTTGTCCCACAGTCGATCGAGGTAGTCGGAAAAGTTGCGCAGCAGAAGGATCTTCGGCACGAATTGCAGTTGCTCGGCGGACAGATCGAGAATATCGCGTTTATCCGTCAGTAAGGGAAACATCGCGATCACTGTGTGCGTAAACCGATCGAACGTACGTATAAATAGGGCAAGTGTGCGCGCATGCGCGTAACGATGCGATTCGTGAAACCACCGTCGGCGATAGGAGTGTCGAATCTCGATTGCAAGACGCGACTGACGTCGGGTTTAACATCGAAAGAGACGCGTCGACACGGCCCTCTGTTACCAATCGCGATACGTTGCGTCATCTGCAGCCCTTCCAACTGCGGTAGGACAAACGTGTTGATAAGCCTACTGGAAAGTCCGCACGGTCTGCGTTTCGAGAACGTATACGTGTACTCGAAATCCTTGCATCAGCCGAAGTATCGTTACCTCGAGACACTGCTCGAATCGATGGACAAGATCGGTTATCGCGCGTTTTCCAACAATCGCGACGTCGTGCCGCCGAGCGCGGAGGCGCTCCCCGATTCGATATTCGTGTTCGACGACGTAGCCTGCGACAAGCAGGACGCAATCAGGGAGTACTTCGCCATGGGTCGACATTCGAATATTGATTGTTTCTATCTCTGTCAAACGTACGCCAAGATACCGAAGCACCTGATACGCGACAACGCGAATCTGTTGATTTTGTTTAGACAAGACGGAACTAATCTGAGACACGTGTATGACGATCACGTGAGCCCCGATATGTTGTATGAAGATTTCTGCGCGTTGTGTCGCGAGTGTTGGCGGCGCAGGTACGGTTTCGTGGTGATAGACAAGGACAGCGCGCTACAAAACGACATATACAGACGGGGATTCAACGACTTCGCCGTACTGTAGAGCGATCAGTAGCTGTCGAACGTTCCGAGAGCGATGAGCGACGCGAGGGACACCGCTGAACGAGAGAAGACCGCGCGACAGATCGCTAAAACGCGCGCGTCGATACGCAGAAAATACAGAGCGTTGAAAACCGGCAGGATGAAGAACGAGATCGCTCTCGAGAGACAATTCAAGCCGATCGTCGACCCGTTAAAACAAATCGTCGAACACGTCGAGATAGGCGATTCCAAGAACGACAATGCGATGGCGACGACGACGAAAGGAATCGTCATGAAAAAAAAACGCGAGAATAGCGAAGGTGACGAGGACTACGACGAAGGAAAATTCGCGCGAAAGATAATATCAAGACCTAAGAGAAAAAAACAAACGAGCGTCGAGTCGGAGATGCTCGCGATCCATTCCACGCCTCTGGAACCGCGAAAGTTATCGCCGTACGAGCGGAGGGGGGAGGAAGAAGTTTTCGAGACAAAGAACGACGCATCGCCGCTGCCCTGCCTCGAAACGTCCGTGAGGGACGTTCTACGAACGCCGCAGAATCACGAGGAACTGCACAGTCAATTAGGTCCATTGGGACGAAGATACGTGGGCGCTCTTCTAAGCGGGGACGCGAAAAACGAAATCGATCACGTTTACGGCGTGTACGTCGGGAATGACGGCACGATGCTCGGCGACAAACGGTTCAACGTGAACGCGGACGACTCCGTGATCGTGGACGGGGTGAGATATGCGGGCACGCGCGGCTTGTACAAATTAATCTTCAAGAGGATTCCCGATAACGCAATTTACACCGAGGACGACGTGCAAAAGTAAAGAAATATACTGTTAGCGACAAACGCTTACAGACGCGGTTACAGTGCTCTTAAACCCATCATGGGTAACAAGGGGCATAAATCATCGCTCCATTTATACCGCGCGATAGAATCGGCAGTAATAGAAAGGGCGCTGGCGTGACCAGATTACCGTCGATCATGAGATTGAACGACAATACAATAGATTACGTTCATTGGGACGACCCTAACAAATTGGTGGATCGTCTTCGATTGCTCGAGGCCTCTCGTCGAGCGGGCAACGACGCGCACGGTAACGAGATTCAGTCGATAATCGAGGAGCTTCGCGAGGTCAGATTAATTATAAATTGAACCGTCGCGTCGACCGCGACGACAGTGCGATTCTCGACAAGATTGTCGCAATGTCGGCGAACAAATTCGGAATGTCTCTGAGAAAACGCGGCGACGGCGGTAGATTCGCAACGGAAAGATCGCGATCCTCGATCGACTCCCTGAGAAATTACGTGCGAGAGAGCGCGCTCTGCTTGAACGAGGATTCCTACAACGCGAGGGAGCGCAAGCTATGACGTCTAGCCGCGCCGGAGATCGACAGCGACGCGACGAACAAGAGGTACGTCGAACGCGCGCTTCGAGAATCGGGAAAGGAGATCGAGTTGTTTTACGAGAAAACGAATAAATCATTGTCGACGGTGAAAAGCGAGGTAGATAGGATAAACGGCGACGTGAACGGACTCAGAACCGCGTTGATCGAATTCAAGGAGACTGAAAAGACGCGGGAAAAACAGATTCAGAACCTTGAAAAATTCAGATCCATGCATACGAAGCAGGTACTCGACGCGCGGAAGGCCATCGGAGAGACGACGGACAAGACGGTTTCGTTGAGAAACGACATGAGTAAGATAAACAACGTCATGAGCGGACTCAGAATCACGATGAACGATTTTCTGACCAAATTCAAGGAGAATGAAAAACAGATACAGAACTTGGAAAAATCTAAGTCCACGCAGACGGAGGAGATACTCGGCGCGTAGAAAGCCATCGAAGAAACGACGGGCAAGACGAATTCTTTGAGAAACGCCGTAGATAAGATATCCAACGTCATGAGCGGACTCAGAATCGCGATGAACGATTTTCTGGCCAAATTCCACGAGATGGAAAGAGTAATTGTGACGAAGGAATCGCTCAAGAAAGAGATAGCGATAGTGAAAGTGGACATTCGCGGCAACAGGGGGGAGCGTAAATAAGGAGGAAGAGGCGAACGTACGGAAGATGAGCCGTATTTTTTACACACAATCGCGCATAATCGCGCGCGCAGTCGAGAGAGGAAGACACGCGCGCAACGATGAGTGCCGAGAAGCGGAGACTCGTGGAGGAGCTGCATGCACCGGCGCGGAGAAACTTTCCGCGGCGTCGCGTCGTAGTGCGCGGTTACGACGATCTGTGGCAGGCCGACGTGGTCGAGATGCGTCCCTACGCGCGACACAACAAGGGTTACTACTACATACTAACGGTTATCGACGTGTTGAGCAAGTACGCGTGGGCGTTACCGCTCAAGAGCAAAAGCGGAAGTGAGGTAGCCGCGGCCCTGTCGAGGATATTTCGCGAGGACGCGCGATATCCGAGGAATCTGCAAACGGACAAGGGAAAGGAGTTCTACAACGCTAATGTGCGAGAGATTATAAAAAAAACGTGACATAAATCACTACTCGACGTACTCGGTAATGAAGGCGTCGGTAGTGGAAAGATTCAATCGCACGCTGAAGAACGACATGTGGAAACAATTCATGCTCAACGGATCGTACGCGTGGGTCGACGCGCTGCCGCGTCTGCTGTCGAATTACAACCACCGCAGGCATAGAACGATCGGAATGCGACCGGCGAACGTGACGCCCGCTGTCGCCAAGAGACTCCTGTCCACGGTGTACAGTCGCGCGAAGATAGCCGCTCCGGGTAGATTCAGGATGAACGATCCGGTGCGCGTGAGCAAATTCAAGACGCTGTTCGAAAAGGGTTACACTCCCAACTGGACTACCGAGATCTTCCGTGTTGCTAAGATACAACGGACCAATCCTGTGACGTATCTGTTGAAAGACTACCGCGGGGAACCGATAGCCGGAGGATTTTACGAGCACGAGTTGCTACGAGTTTCCAACCCCGACGTTTACCTCGTGGAGAAAGTGTTGCGCAGGCGAGGCGACTACGTATACGTGAAGTGGTTAGGAATGAACAGTTCGCATAACTCATGGATAAATAAGACAGCTGTGTTGTAGTTAACAAAAAAAATTAATGTATTTTTTTATTTTTGTTCGCCTTAATGTAAGCTTAAAATATATATATATGTATTTCTTAATAATGATAGCGATATTTTATTTTTTCTTAATGTAGGTTTGAAAAAACTATGTGGAAACTTCAGCTCCCTATATGTAAAATCAACGTTTTCTCACCACTGAAAAAAATCATCGACCATCGTGGGTAGGACTAGACAGTTTAAACATTCCTGCCTTCCAACGATCGCGCGTATAAATCTAACCCATAAAACGCATTGTGTACTTTATTGCTAAAAAAATATAACGTTGATAAGAAAAAAAAGTTCCTCTTCACGACGGTATCCTGTAATGCCCCCACGGTAGAGTGTCGTACGAGTCGGAAACGACGTATCGCTTGTCGTCGTATGAGAGCGAGCTTCGACTCGGACACGGTGTACACCTCGTGTAACGTCGAACGAATACACGACTGTCGCCTAGACTGCTCTATCGCGTCTCTCAGGCAACGCATGTAATCGTCGAACGTTATCGTTCTCGCAACCACGATTCTCTTGACGCCCTTTATTTTCTTCGTGTCGCTCTTTCCTTCGATTCTCAATGCATACATCTTCGCCCTCAGTCCAACGAATTCTGTCATGACCGCGCCGTCGTTCTCATCCTTCATCAAACCGGGTATCTTGTTGTTGACGCGCGGCATGCGGTACGCGTTGTTCTCGGGGTAGCCGCTCGTGTCGAATCTCGCGATGTTGCGTTTCATATCCTCGTACGCGTCGTCGCACTCGAGAAAATATATGAGACTGTCGGTATCCGTGTACATTATCTTACACCTTTCGCGATGCACCGGCACCATGTAGTCATAATGAAAATCGTATACGCGCGTCTTGGATATCTCGAGAATGCACATACCAACGTAGATTGGTTTGTTCAACCTCACCTCGAGCCTGCGCAACTCGACGGCGATCAGATCCTCCGCGAAGACGCTTTGACTGTGAAAATTCAGTTTTGCGATCATCGCCTCCGCGCCGTATCTCCCATCCCAACGCGACACCGAATACCGCGTCTTACCGAATACCGCGTTGTTCATTAATTTGTACATTTCTCTTTCGAAATCGTTGCTAGCGCGAGTTCTGAATCCCGTACTGAGCTCTATGTATCCGCGAAGCCACGGAGATTGCGCGAATCGAAGCGCGCGATGAATCTTCGTGACGCGCAATCCGAATCGAACGCATTGCTGTAGATTACGGTAGTGCAGCACGTAGCGCGACTTATCGCACAGAGTAGCAAGGAGTTTATCGCACCGTTTTCCGGGAGGCTTATCGCGCGTCGGACAGAACGAAAGGTCAGCGTGAGCGTCATGAAGTTCATGCGGATACGCAAGGTCGACCTCCAAGATGTAACCGATAGCGGAGTCCAATGTCACGGACATTACGTCGAGACTCTCAGCATCGTCGACCCATTGAAACTCCGCGTACGGCAACGGTTCGCACATCGCCCAGCCGTACAGATTGTTCACGTCGAAGTACATGAGATACGTCGACGGTTGCGAAGAGTCGTGCGATCGCATGTATTTGTTGTTAACTCGCGCGTACCTGTTGGAGCATTGACTCAAACCGCAGTAGGAATATAGTGTGCCTTCGACTCCGGAAGCTCCGAGGGGGGAGCGGGGCGGGGGGGGGGACTTGAGGCGAGGGGGTGTTGGGGAAGGGGGTTTCGGCGAGCGCGTCGGGACATGTTGTTTATCAAATATTGATAAACATATCGTTGACAAGGGGTACCGCCGAGGGGGGGGGTAGGTGTCCGCGTTCTTGGCCGAGGGGGTCCGCGGGGGGGGGGGGGTTTGCGTTTTCGGCGCGGGGTTTTACAAAGGCTAACGGGGCGCCGTTCGGCTGCTGGAATTTTATCGGCGACTATAAACAAAATAGCGAGTTAGACACTTGTCTCTGCAATGATCTCACCCTTGTAGAACATGCGAGCCGCCATTCGGTTACGGTGTCTCACACTACAAAAGCGAGCGTCGATGGTCCGACGACGACGGTTTAAAGATAAAATAGTCGAGGTAAACAATTGATAAAATTTGTCACCGGCGACGATTTAACCGTTGCGGAGTCCTCTTCATGGTTTTTCTAGGAAGAGCCGCTGCCGATTACGATTTAACCGTCGCGGCCGGTATTCGGTTATGGCGCGGCATATTACAAAAGCGAGCGCCGATGTCCGGCTGCTGGAATGTATAAACAAAATATGTCTAACGACAATTATACAAAACGCATAGCATCCATTGTCGCCAGGACGATTATGGATCCCACATCTTGCGGATCAGTCTTCGGCTATCTTTCGGGACGCAAACGTTCATATTCGAGGGTGAAGGTTTTTTGTGTCAAGTGGGCGGTATAAAGAAAACATTTTTTGTTGGAATTTGAGTAATTTCTCCGCTACACGTGATCAGCTGATGTGCTTCGCTGTATGCGCGAGAGTGAGTGAGTGCGTGTCGCGCGACTAGCGAGCGCGGTGTGGTGCTGAACTGGGTAGAACGTATCGAACCATGAAAGCCTAAGCATGGACGATACACAGCTGATCACGAGTATACTTGTATCCATGTGAATCATGGAGGTAATTAGGTATAACTCAATAAATATATATTAGTTCAAGAGAAGAAAGCTGTAGCAAAGTAAGTGAACACCTTTTTCACCGATCCAGACCTATTTTCCAAACATGGTAGCAGAGCGTGGTTGTTTGTGAAAAGGGTTATGTTAACACGTGCTTTCGAATTTCTCGGAAAGAAGAAACCGAATGAAAGTGAAATTGAATCAAGTGAGAAAGAACACTCGGAGGAAGAATCAGATGAGGAACTGAAAAAGTTAAGAAAATATTTAAAGAAATTGTTCAGAAAAGAGATTGAGAAAATCTGTATACTGAAGCACGAGATCAAAGATTCAGAGAGTTCCAGAGTCGAAACTAAAATTGAACAAGAAGAAATCGAAATGGCGTCAAATGACGATTTCAAGATCCCAAGATTTAGTGGGAGTAACTACAGCATATGGAAACACAGAATTTTATTATTTCTGGAGTACAAAGAGTGTCTCGAACCAGCGATACGTGATAGAATAAATGAAGAAGAAGCTGAGTGGAAGAGGAAAGATCTCAGAGCAAGAAACATCATCTATTGCAGTGTCACCGACGACCAACTTGAATTTGTGCGAGGCGAAACTACGGCCCGAGCAATATTGAAGAAATTTGATCAGCTGTATCTACGAGAATCTACAGCCTTGCAGCTTAATGTACGAAGCAAATTGAACCGACTGAGTCTGCGTGATTTTGACAACGCGAGCGCATTTTTTTGCGAATTTGAAAAGTTGATCAATGAGTTAAAAAGTGCAGGCGCTAATATAAATAAAAGAGAAAAATTAGACTATTTACTGAAAACATTGCCCGAATCAATGTTCCATTTTGCCGACATAATTGATTCACAACCAGAGCAAGAAAGGACATGTGAGTTCCTGAAAAGTAAAATTTCCATGTGGGAGTCAAGTCGGAGCGACCATGGAAAAGGGAAGCATAGTGCATTCAACGCTGAAAAAAGGAATGGAGCATGTCATAATTGTGGAAAATTCGGCCATTACAAAAGAGATTGCCGAAACACGTGGCAAGCCGGAAACGGAAGCGGCAGAGGTGGCAACCATGGCGGCAACCATGGAGGGGCGCCAGCGCAAGGAGGTGCGCACAAGCAGCAGCAGCAACCGTACCAGCAGACCAAAGGCCCTGCGAGGGGGGGCGGTCGTGGCGGCAGGAGAGGGAGTTGGCAGCAGCGCGGCGGAGCAGCGGGCCACTACTCTGAGAGGGACAACGACTCTTCGGCAACATTCCTGGCGCAGGTAGAGTGTAAGCGCGCACGTGCACCCGAGTCCGGGAACGAACCCGAGACCGCGGCTTACGCGAGCGAAAAATGCGACATTGAATGGATCTTGGACAGTGGATGTTCAGATCACATTATAAATAATAATAAGTTTTTTGATGAATTTTTTGTTTTGAAAAATCCAATTAAAGTAAAAGTAGGTGATGGTAGGACTTTAGATGGTACGAAAGTAGGAAATGTAACTACATACTTCGAAATTAATGGAAGAAGAATGAAAATTAATTTGATTAATGTCTACTATGTCAGAGAAATGAACAAGAATTTAATTAGCTTTGCAAAAGTCACTGATAGGAATAAAATAGTATCTATTGGTAGGAATGCAAAAATTTATAATGAAAGTGGAAAATTAATAGGAATTGCAGTGAAAAATAATGGACTGTATAAGATCCATAGTTACAGTAGTAAATCCGATTCGTATGTAGGAAATATTGAGCAAATGACACAAAAGGAAAAATTTCATAGAATATTAGGTCACGTAAATTTCCAGTACTTGAACAAAATGTGCAAAGAAAAATTAGTTGATGGAATGCCCGAGAATCTAGAACAAATTCATTTAAAATGCGGAATATGTTTGCAAAATAAAATGCACAACCTAAAATTTGAAAATAATAGATACAGAGCGCAAGAGATTTTAGAAATAGTTCACACCGATGTAAATGGACCGCATACCACGGCGGGCTATGACGGATCTAAATATTTTGTAACATTCATAGATGATTACAGTAAGTGCGCAGTAGTTTATCCAATTAAAAATAAAAATGAAGTGACTAAAAGTTTTGAAATTTTTATGAATTTAGTAGAAAATCTTACTGGTAAAAAGATTAAGAAACTAAGATGTGATAACGGGCGCGAATTTATTAATAATGATATGAATAAAATCTTACATGAAAAAGGGATAATTCGAGATACTTGTCCACCGTACACGCATCAGCTGAACGGAACAGCAGAGCGGTACAACCGATCTATAATGAATTCCGCACGATGTCTTTTACAAGAGTCAAATTTACCGAGAAAATATTGGCCAGAAGTTATTAAAACAGCCGCGTATTTAAGAAATAGAACTATTACAAATACTATTGAAAACAAAACGCCATTTGAGATTTTACTCAATGAAAAACCGAATATTAAAAATTTAAAGGTGTATGGAAGTAAAGTTTTTGCCCGAGTTCCCGAGGTTAAGAGAGATTCAAAATGGGATCGGAAAGCAGAGGTAGGAATTTTAGTAGGTTATGAAAGAAATGGATATAGAATTCTGGTTGCTAATAAAATTATAAAAACACGAAATGTAGAAATTGTTGAAAATGAAGAAAATCTAGTAGGTTTTAGCGATCCAGAGATAAATAATAGTGAGTCCAAGAATAAATTTGATGAAAATTTTGAAAATAGCGAAATAGAAAATTCCGAAAAAGAAAAGGTTCAGAGAGAAATTGTTAATAACAATCGGCTTAATGTTAAGAATCAGAGAGATACTAGAAAGCTAAGTAACAGTTCGGATCGAAGTGATGATTTAGACTTAGATGATGAATCGAGACGATCAAGACGGGATAGGAAAAAACCCGAGAGATACGGAAATCCAATTGAAACAAAAATTGCATATGTTCATGTAGTAAGTGCGAAAAATCCACTAACGTACGCTGAAGCGGTAAATAGCGATGAAAGTAAATTATGACTCGAAGCAATGAATAGAGAGATGTTTTGCTTAAATAAAAATAAGACTTGGATTCTTGTTGAAAAACCAGGGGGTGCAAAAACATTAGAGCTAAAATGGGTATTTACGAACAAATCCGATGAGAGTAAGAAAGCGAGATTAGTTGTTCGCGGATTTCAACAAGACGAAATTTTAGAAGATTTATATTCGCCAGTAGCGAAAGTACAAACGTTGAAATTATTGCTTGCATATTGTTGTCAGTTCGGAATGTATATTGAACAAATGGATGTTGAGACTGCATTTTTGAATGGGAGCGTGAAATCGGAAGTTTATGTAAAACAACCACCCGGATTTGAAGATGGGTCAAGTAAAGTGTGCAAATTAATCAAAGCGTTATATGGTTTGAGAGAGAGTCCGAGACAATGGTATGAATGTTTTGATGAGCATATCCAGAGCTTAGGTTTTAAGAGAAGCGAAAATGATTATTGCTTGTATATTAGTGAGGATGGAACAATCTTTATAATATTATTTGTTGATGATCTCTTGATTTGTGGAAAAAATAAGGAACGAATTGATGAAATAAAAAAAGGTTTGTCAAAAAGATTTTCCATGAAAGATTTAGGAAAAGTAGAAAAATATTTAGGCATAAGAATAAAATATGATCAAAAGAATGGTGAGATGACACTAGACCAAAGTGAATATATCGACTCACTAGCAGTTAAGTATAATGTAGAGCATGCAAAATTGTACCAGACTCCAATGGAGCAAAATTTGAGCGTTGAACCCGCGCAGTCAGTACCCGAGAATATAAAATATAGAAATATAATTAAAGCGTTGCTGTATATAAGTACAGGCACGAGACCCGAGATAAGTTATAGTGTAAACTATCTCAGTAGATTTCAAAATAGTTATGATGAGACGCATTACAAATATGCATTAAGAATATTGAAATATTTGTATTTGACGAAAAACTTGAAACTAACTTATAGAAGAGATTTAAATGCAGAAATTCTAGACTGTTTTGTGGATGCTGACTGGACGGGCGATAAGTTAGATCGTAAGTCGACAACCGGCTATGTTATTAGATTATCTGGAAACGTGATATATTAGAAATCCCGAAAACAGGGCAGTGTAACGAAATCCTCCACCGCCGCTGAATATGTGGCGTTGTCCAAACTTGTAAGTGAGATTAAAGTAATAAAAAATTTATTGATTGATTTTAAAGTAAAAATTAAAAAACCGATCAAAATATTTGAGGACAACTCAGGCGCAATTGCGATAGCAAAATTTGGAAACTTAACAAAAAATTCAAAATATATCGAAGTACATCATCATTTTTTTAACGAGAGTTATGAGCAAGGTGTTATATAGTAGAAATCTTGAAAGTAGATTCAGAGTCAAATCTGGCAGATACTTTGACAAAAGCTCTAGGCAGAGTTAAGTTTGAGAAATTTAGAAATTTATTAAGAATTATTTGAATTTAATTTTGTCGAAATTTAAAAAACGTTAATTTTGATTTGAATCAGACTTCTAAACCAGAGAAGTAAAAATTAAAAATTTTAAGATATGGAATTTTTGTATTATCAAATAAAAGGTTTTGCGAGTAGAAGATTGTGTAGCGTATAAATTAAGGAAGTGTGTTGGAATTTGAGTAATTTCTCCGCTACACGTGATCAGCTGATGTGCTTCGCTGTATGCGCGAGAGTGAGTGAGTGCGTGTCGCGCGACTAGCGAGCGCAGTGTGGTGCTGAACTGGGTAGAACGTATCGAACCATGAAAGCCTAAGCATGGACGATACACAGCTGATCACGAGTATACTTGTATCCATGTGAATCATGGAGGTAATTAGGTATAACTCAATAAATATATATTAGTTCAAGAGAAGAAAGCTGTAGCAAAGTGAGTGAACACCTTTTTCACCGATCCAGACCTATTTTCCAAACAGTAACAATGAACAAAAAATGTAGATGGACAATAATTTCGATATGAATGCAGACGAGGATCGCGCGGACCTCAGTGATTATTTCAGTAATGAAGACAACGATTATAATGAAGTCATCGATAGAATAGTGCTGCATTGGGAAATCGCTGCGCTAAATTTACGTACAAGACATTGTGTAATATATTTTTATTTTTCAACGGGTGGTGCACTTGCACTATGTTTTTCGTGCATGATTGCTCTATGGGACCTTAGGGAGGGTATGTACGCTCGCCTAAGACACTTCGTTGCGTTACGCGGAACGATGCATGGCCGGTATTGTTCAAGATGTCGTGCAGCATTGTATATAATATTTCCATGTAATATGTGCCCGGTTTGCACACGATAAGAAAAGAAAACATTATCGCGGCTCTTAAAAGTTCATACTCGGGGCTGAAGTTTTTTTTGTGTTAAGTGGGCGTTATAAAAAACATTTTTTCAAAAACTGTGAACAAAAATGGAGATGGACAATAATTTCGAGGCAATAATGGATGCGGATTCATCCGAAGAGGATCGTCCGTTGTCACCGGACAGTGCAACCGCATGCTTCCAGGCCGCGGCCCCTTTATAAAGGGGCACCCCGTATGGTCCTCCGTAGGGTAGAGTCGGCAGCAGTCGTGACCCGGACGAGCCCAACACTGGCAGGAGAACAAGCAGAAGCGCCACCAGCGCAACCCGAGGCGCTAATAGTAGAGCGTAGAATCGGAAATTCAAATTATAAGTTAAGTTCAAGGTACCGATACGCGGCGGGTGACAAAAATAAGCCCATCCGGCGCAATTAGTTTGTAAGGTTACCACATAAGAGGGCGAGCTTCAGCTTCCGAGCCCGGAGTTAAGGACATAAGTTTTCGTCGGTTCAAATTAAATACATTTTGTTTTCGGACTAAGCGCGTAAAGCGCCAGTTTATTTGATTTTGTTGCGCGAACCGACTCACACAGCGCGACCCAGGTTTAGGCCACACGCAATCTTCCGACGGCCGGCGAGGCCGCGAAATCGCGAACCAGCGATCGCACAGTAAGCGGGGCCGCCGATGGCTCACCAGAGCGACCCAAGGAGGGGTCACGACTGACCGCGGGTCAGATCCGGAGGCGCGTTTGCGAGATAGTGAACCGAGGGTCTCACGCGAGGGAGAGCAACGAATGATTCACCCGCGTGACCGACTGATCGATCAGGGCCAATCGGCGTCGCGAACGGACGCCCGGGTAAGAAATTCGCGGACATACGAAATCCGCGGGAATAGATAGCCGGTGACCGACATACGACACCTGGTATACACGAAAACCGGGTCGGCGTCAAAGTCCGGCCACGCGAAGGTCAAGTTGCGTGACCGCCCGCGATCTCGTCACCCGAGCGTCATCGCCGGGGACAGGGAGCGGATACCGGTTAAGAATGTCGCGTAAACGCGTCATCGGGGGTCGGCGTCGACGGCCGACGACACTAGGTATACCCGGACGTCTTCTGCGAGAAGTCGGTCCGGATGCATGCATTAGAGCGCGGGGTAGGACGTGCGCACAGGTCGGCGCCGAGAAAACTCGTAGATTCAGCGAGGTGGAAAACCACTACCCTGGAGCGAAAAGAGGGGGTCAACCTGAGGGCATGGCCACTGAAAATTTCCACCAACAACATCTGGAACGTTCGGCGGGGGAAAGAGAAAGTTGTTATTGCGCCGCGGCGAACATTCCAGAGAGTGAAAGCGGCCGTGAAGCCGTGGTGGGGATAGCGGCCGTAAGTGGGGAGCCACTGAGAGCAGCGGCACTCGTGGCAGTCTCTCGAGGACAACCGGCGAGCGTACATGTTATCGAGATATACACCGCGATCGTGCTAAGTCCCGCGATAGTAAGTCGAGTGATATAATCATCGTCAACCGGTTTCCATAACAATCGGGAACGCCCGCGAAACGCGTTAAATATCGTCGATATAAAAGGCGAAAGGTATCGAGATACCGTAAAGGACTGGCGTGCGTTTGGCGAATTGTGCGACGCCATCTTGTGCGAAATGAATATGTGAACAACCAAGTGTGTGTAAACCAAAGCCTGCGAATAAAGAAAATTATTATTTGCAACATTAAAGAAGGAGTTGTCGATTAATTACATCCCACTTACCTGATCAAGCGGATGTCAGATCTTGGACAGTCGTTGATCCGGAACGGAGATTATCGTCGATGATGCATTAGTGGGGGACGGAGAACGGCCATTTGTTATAAAATTCTGGAGAAGTGCAGTCGTTATTAAGTTAACTTACCAAGTTGCGTACACTTACCTTAGGCGCGCGGTGGTCAGCTATCTTAGTCGGGCGTTGGTCCTGGACGCTGGGAAGTACCTGTGATCCATCGGGCGGCGGCACTGACGAGGCATCCGTAGCGATAACCTGAAAATATAGTTAATTAACCGAGTTGATTGACCGAGATACGTATACTTACCCGTGGCAGCTGATGGTCAGACATCTCGGCCGTGCGTTGATCCTGGTCGATGGTTAGTACCGATGATCCATGGGAAGACGGCACAGACGCGCCATCCGTTGCGGAAACCTGAAAATTTAATAAAATTTCGGAGTTAGTTGACCGACGTACCGATACTTACCTGAAGAGGCGGTGGTCCGCTATCTTCATCCTGCGTTGATATAGAGCGGCGATTGAAGTCGATGATCCGAGAGTTGATGCTGGAAGTCGTCCATCCGTGGCGGGAACCTGAAAATAAAAAGGGATTAATTAGTTCGATGACACATTCGTAAAGCATAGATAGGAAACACTCATACATACCTTCTCGGTGAACAGAGGTCAAATCGAGTGGCGACCGTTAGACGGACAGATAGCCGCGTGAATCGGGCCTAAAATTGTGCCGTTCGTTCACAACAGCACTTATAACAGCGATGAAGACGATAACCGGAGAGAAGTTGTGAAAAAAATAGTGTCGCGTCCCGAATTTCTAGCGTTAGATGGACGTACGAAGTGTTGCGCAATTTATTTTTATTATATATACGGTTCAGATAAACTGTGTTATTCGTGTATGATCGCTGTACCAGACACTGGTGAGCACATACATGAATATCGAGAGCATGTAATCGAACCGTACAACGTAATGAACGGTCGATTTTGCGGAGATTGTCGCACTCTATTGTACCAAATATATCCATGCAACATGTGCCCGATTTGCATGAAGTGATAAAAAAAACATTATCGCGAGTGGGACATTATATATATATGGGACGTTCCATGTCAACCGGGACAGGACCGTCTCCAAAATTCTATTGAACCGATTAAAATGGTTAAGGGCTTAAAATCTTTGTTTTTGTGTGCTTTATCAAGTACAGTGTGGTACTTTTTAAAATTCAATATGGCGGTCAAAATATGGCGCTTCATATGAGTTAAAAACACAAATCATATGATTAAATTGTTGTTTCTAATGGAAAAAAGAGGATACATAGCTTGTGAGTAGATAGCACTAAGATTTGGATGTGTCTAAAAAAAATGGCGGATCCAATATGGCGGACAAAAAAACCAAACTTTTACCAAAATTTATGAAACTCAGTATTTGGGAGTTTTTGAGGTCGCTGATTACGAATCCGTTCATGATTTTTTAAAATTCAAAATGGCGGATCAAATACGGTAAATAAAAAACAAAATTGTTGACGAAATATGTGAAACTTAGTATTTGGAAAGATTAAGCTTGCTCATCCGAGGCAATCTTGACATCGCATGACCTTTTTAATTGGGCAAAAAATAAATTTGCAATCATAACATTTTTTGAGTACAGCAAAGAAATGCACAGTAGGACGCAAAAAAAACTTGCAAAAAGATTCTCTCTAGCTCCTAGTGTTACCAAAATCCAACATGGACACTCTTTCATTCCGACTGACACAAAAAGATTACAAGTGAAACGCTACTCTGATGCAACGCAAATTATGTCTACTATACAATATTAAATAAATTTAAAAATCAAAAAAAATTCAAAAAAGTAAAAAAAATTAATAAAAAATTTAAAAAAAAAGTAATGCGGGCTTCATAACCTATATTTGAAGACAGTCTCAACCCTGTTAACGCAGAGAGCTTTCCAAATACTAAGTTTCACATATTTCGTCAACAATTTTGTTTTTTATTTACCGTATTTGATCCGCCATTTTGAATTTTAAAAAATCATGAACGGATTCGTAATCAGCGACCTCAAAAACTCCCAAATACTGAGTTTCATAAATTTTGGTAAAAGTTTGGTTTTTTTGTCCGCCATATTGGATCCGCCATTTTTTTTAGACACATCCAAATCTTAGTGCTATCTACTCACAAGCTATGTATCCTCTTTTTTCCATTAGAAACAACAATTTAATCATATGATTTGTGTTTTTAACTCATATGAAGCGCCATATTTTGACCGCCATATTGAATTTTAAAAAGTACCACACTGTACTTGATAAAGCACACAAAAACAAAGATTTTAAGCCCTTAACCATTTTAATCGGTTCAATAGAATTTTGGAGACGGTCCTGTCCCGGTTGACATGGAACGTCCCATATATATATATATATATATATATATATATTGTGACGTTGCAGTTTCGCTGCATCGTTGCAGCGCCCCGCAGCCGTCACAAGGCGCGGGTTTCGCGACCTTTTTCACGCCCGAGGACGGTTCAACGAATCGATGCGAGATCTCCAGGGGCATATTGTAATCGCGTTGCATTTACTGATCCCTTTTATTTTATTTTGTATCATTTGCGTGGCGCCTCACCGAGCCGAAGACCGGAGTTTCCTGAGAGGATGCAGAGGATCGCGGAAAACGGAGTCGACGGAAAGGACAGAGGCGAGAAATCGGACGACGGAAAGCGGATCGAAGCGACAGCTCGCGGGCCGCCGAGAGCGACGGAGCGCGGGAATACACACGCACGGCGCGTGACACAGCGGCGGGCGGATCCGTGATGGCAGGGGGGGGGGACGCCGGGGCAAAATCAGCTCACCTGTCCTCCTCGCACTACTGACCGGATTCCGGAATGGTTGGCCACCGTTTCCGGACCGAAAAAGGAGGAAAACGGAGGCAATCCCGTCCCGTCCGCTGCCGGGAAGGATCCCGAAAATCGCCGCGCGAACGAAGGGCCGTTTAGCGCCCTGCGGAAAGCCGTAATTCACGGCCCTACGCAAGAATCCACCGCGAGCCTGCGAGCTCACCCCTCATTGGTTCGCGCTCCAACGTCGCGGGGCCGCGTACGCCCGGGGTGGGGCGCGCTATCGATTCCGCCATCGAACGGAATTTCGGAAGCATTCTTGGATCGTCCTCGGTAACCGACGCGCGTAAAAGTTCCATCGCGATATCTCGCTCTTCGCCCTTGAGCAGCACTTCGAGGTTTCGTACGACTCCCGGCAACTACCTTCTCGACCCTTGGGACGACGGCGAGGATCCTCGGGAGAGAATCGACCAACGGTGAGGTTGCCTCGGTAATATTCGATGTAAAGCCACGACACCGCTCCCCGGGTCGCGCTCTCGCTCGGGAATATTCGCGATAATTAGCGTGTTCGCCGACAAGGCATGTCTAGCGATCGATAGGGAGAGTGAGGGGCACCGGAATGGTCTCGTGGCCGTGGGATCGCGACCGAAATTCGCCGACTCCTGGAGATCGTAATAGGCGCGTTAATGACGACTTTCGATATCGTGAATACGCCGTTCCTCGCGACCTTCGTGTTCGTGACCGCGGATTTCATGGTGCGTAGTAATTCGTCCGGTCTTGGATTCCACGCACGACATTAATGGCGTGAGAATATTCGCTGCGTTCGGTTGCGTCTCGCGTTGGGAATAATTGCGTTCAATCATCTGCGTTAGAATAGTATTGGCGTTGAAATGTCGTTCGCGTCGACATGTTACTTTCGTTGTGATATTCGTGTCGACTAACTTTCTCGCGTTAGAAAATCGTTTGCGTTATTAATTGCGGTAGAATATTGCTCGCGTTGCCTGATTAGTTACGTTAAGCCATTATTGGCATTCGGATACTACTTGCGTTTATCTCTTACTCGCGGTAATTCCGTAATCTTCTCGCGTTAATTCGAGTAGTTCGCGTTATGCTGAGTATCTCGGCGTATCATTTTTCGCGTTGAACTGTCGCTGACGATCGCGTGTGTTGCGTTCGATCAGGATTACTTGTGTTAGTCTCAGTTCCCTGCGTTAGGATAAATCGGTAATTTCGCGTTAGTTATAGTATTGCTCGCGGTACTCCCGCTTATTTCCTCGCGTCCGTTTAGTATTTCGCGTTACGTTGAGCGCCTCGGCGCCTTATTCTTCGCGTTAGGATATCCTTGGCGATATCACATGTTGCGTTCGTTCCGTCTTGCGTTGGGGACACTACTCGCGTCACGTTCGTTAAGGTTATTACTTGCGTTAGATTAAGATTATTACGTGTGTTAGGTTAAGATTATTACGTGCGTTAGATTAAAATTATTACATTCCGACTATATCTCTGCGTTCCCTGCGTTAGGATAAATCGGTAATTTCGCGTTAGTTATTGCTCGCGGTAATCCCGCTTGTCTCCTCGCGTCCGTTTAGTATTTCGCGTTACGTTGAGCGCCTCGGCGCCTTATTCCTCGCGTTAGGATATCCTTGGCGATGTCACATGTTGCGTTCGTTCCGTCTTGCGTTGGGGACGCTACTCGCGTCACGTTCGTTCTCTGCGTTAAATTTCGACTATTACTCGCGTTAGATTAAGATTATTACGTGCGTTAGATTAAGATTATTACTTGCGTTAGGTTAAGATTCTTCTGGCGACAGAATCCCTGCACGGGTTTGGACCTGGCGTTCACGCGTTCTGAGCGTGGCGCACTATCATTTCGCGGCATTTCATGTATTATTTCGTTTATTCCAGTTACGCCGTATTCGGTCGTAAGTTGACCGCTACTCTATATTATTTGTCCGCGTAATCTTCTGCTATTATTATCTGTAAACTTCTATAATCTCGGTGATCTAGAAATTTAGTTCTCTTCTCGCGTTATTTCGCTTACTAACGGCGCATTCCGCGCGTCTACTGAGTTAACGTCATTCTCCGTTTATTTCTGGCGTCCGCGTTATCATATTTTGTATTCAAAATTTGACGCCCGCGTTACCTACCACCTGCTATTTGCTTTTTTATGAAAGCCACATTGGCATTTACTGTTTCATCCGAGAATTACTACAGAATAAATGTTATCTTTTATTTGTTAATCGCTTGAGTTCGTGATCTTAATTATTTTGCGTCACCCCGCCGAATATCACGCTGCCCTTCATCAACCCCGCCTTGCTATTAGGTCGAGTTAGCCATTCCCTCGCACACCGACTTATTTCGTTTTGCGTCTCGTTTTTTGGTTTCTCGCGATTTCGTGGACGCGAATTCACGCGTCTGGCGCCCAACATTAAAATCGTTTCGCGGAGTGTCGGAGGTGCAAGAGAATCACCGGAGAGGCCTATCATCCCGCTCTCCTTTCCCCTTTTGATCCGGCACACGCCCCGGACCGCTCCGGGAGTGAAAAAGTCGTAACAATATATAACGTGCGCAACATGGTGCGGATAACTGAAGAGAACTCTGGAGAGTCTCCTAGATTTGTGGATGTTGTAACAACGGAAGATATTACAATAGATGTTGCCGATGGTTTGCGTAAAGAAGATCAAGGAGTGAAATTGACGGATGTGCGACGAATATCACCGGTACAGTTTCTTCGCGATCGCGAACTAGGTATACGCGAAACCGGTCACCGCATCGTTAGACAAGGAGTCGATATCGATACCAATTCTCCTTATTGGTGGAGATCTAACGTGAGACGAAAAGTGTATCGACGGCTGCGGGACGAGTGCGTTAGCGAGGAAGAATCACGTGCAGCTTGCCGTGCTGACGTTGTGCCGTATTATATTAAACCTATTGTTGACTATCGCTATTGGGCGTCTAAAATTTTTGAAAAGCCTGACGATTGTGAAGCAACATACATTAAGATTCATACAGGTATTGGAAAATACGTCGAATTGGTGGTGATGAACAATTCGGTACGTATGTATATGTACCCTGGCCGTCTCGATAATCCTAATCATTTATTGATGCTTCAAAGAACCGATGAACGTGACTGTGATGATATTGGTAATTGGCACTTTAATGTTCCCTACTTCAGTCCTAATTATTTTATGAAAGCGCTCTATGACATTCAACGTTGCAAACGATATTGTTCAGCGTGTGATCGAGTCACGTGCAAGTGCTCCATCGAAGAATGTGATGTGATCTAAAAAAACATGGAACATCCCGATGAAACGGAACGCGACCTGTTGGAACGATCCGAACAAATCGCTACCTTGGGCGAATATTTTGCATGGGCACAGCGATGCGAGGAGTTTATCGAGCGGCTCGAAGAAGACTGCCGTTCCAAACGTCCGCGGCTCTCAGACGGCTCTCAAACTGTCGGAAACAGACAATCTTTAGTGGCAAGAATCGCGCGACTCGAAGGTGCGAAGACCCTATTACAGAGACGGTTCGTACATATCGGTGGTGAGTACGCGGCGGGCACTAGTAGTGACGATAACGCGGAAAGACTCGTTTGGCGAGAGATCGATACCGCGTTCGAAAGCCGTGTATTGACCGGTGCGGTGATAAATATCAATCACATCGAACCGCAAAAATTTCTCGAAGATGCTGAAGTCATCGTGCTCGATCATGTGCGGAACGTCATGCAAAGACACGCAAGTGTAAAGATAAACTCTGTGTTCAACGGCGAGTTTGTGACGGGTGACAAACGTGCGAATAAAAGTGTCAACACGAGAAACTGCGAACTTTTTCGTTCGTCCGATCGGTCCGATCTGCGCGAGTGGTACAAGCGACACGTTATCGAGCCTACTTTATCGTCCCTAGAAGAGTTTCAGGAACGCGATAGCGGGTGGGCGTTATCGCGTATACTCAATTTGACAGTGAACGTGAACAAGTACAATCCTTTGCGCGCGGGATGTTACATCAAATTACCGCA
The DNA here is from genome assembly GCF_030848795.1 of Temnothorax nylanderi. Lineage (NCBI taxonomy): Eukaryota > Metazoa > Arthropoda > Insecta > Hymenoptera > Formicidae > Temnothorax > Temnothorax nylanderi. The sequence goes on along the minus strand of NW_027249361.1, from coordinate 207,802 downwards.
ACAAATTAAATTGAAGAGAGCGGTGATCAACGTGCAATCTATGGACAATGCGTGCTTCGCGTGGTCAGTGGTGGCTGCTCTACATCCAGCCGAAAGACATTTGGAACGGGAATCTTCGTATCCTCATTACACAAGAGTGCTGAATTTACGAGACATTGAGTTTCCAATGACTTTGAAACAGATTAAACGGTTCGAACAACTCAACGACGTGTCGATCAACGTATATACTGTCGAGGGAGAGAAGACGCCGAACGTTCTTCCGATACTGCTCACCGACCTGAAGAGAGAAAAGCACGTAAATCTGCTGTACGTGCAGAACTCGCGAGACGACAACGTTGGACATTTCGCGTTGATAAAGAACCTATCCCGCCTCGTGAGCTCACAATTGAGCACGCATCGTAGTCGGAAATGCTTTTGCGATCGGTGAGTACATATACTCCTTTTACTAAAATTATAAAATATTTTATTTAATAATTTACAATATTTGTTTTTTTGCAGATGTTTGCACTATTTCTACACGAGCGAGAAATTGGAAGCCCACACCGTCGACTGCCAAGAGATAAACAACTGTGCAATCCGACTACCGAGCGAGGACGACAAGTGGCTGAGTTTCAAGAACCACAGCAGGAAAGAGCGGCTTCCATATGTCGTATACGCCGACCTGGAATGTACCCTCGAGAAGACGGAAGCGGATCCGACAATGCCCACGTTCAGGTTTCAACATCATCGGGTATGAAGTGTAGGATACTACGTGCGGTGCTCGTACGACGACTCGTTATCCGCGTATCGATTTCGTCGCGATAAAGATTGCGTCGCGTGGTTCGCCGAGAAACTGAAAGGATTGGCGCATCGCGTAAAGGCTATCTTGTCCGAGAATGTTCGCATGGTAGATCTAACGCGAGACGAGTGGGAGATATTTCGCAGCGCGGCGCAATGTCACATTTGCGAAAAACCGTTCGCGCCAGACGACGTGCGAGTACGCGATTATTGCCACTTGACCGGTCGATATAGAGGTCCCGCACATTCGAACTACAATCTGAATTATAAAGATTCGCATTACATCCCCGTAATTTTCCACAATTTATCGGGTTACGACGCGCATTTCATTATCACGAAGATAGCTGCCGCGTTCGAAGGCTCGATCGATGTACTACCGATAACAAAAGAAAAGTACATCTCATTCACGAAGCACGTGAAAGATACAGCCGACAGATCAGATTCGCGAAGCGACATAAAATTAAGATTCATCGATTTGTACAAATTTCTTAGCACGAGTCTCGCAAAATTGACGTCCTTCCTCGATAAGGATAAGTTGAAAATTATACGTTCAAAATTTTCCACGTTATCCGACGACGATTTCGAATTATTGACGCGAAAAGGTGTCTTTCCATACGAATACGTGGACAGCATCGAAAAGTTGGAGGACTCGTGTTTACCGCCGCGCGATTCATTTTACAGTTCCTTGACCGGTGACACTGTATCCGAGAGCGATTACGCGCACGCCGCGAACGTCTGACAGCGATTCTCCGTTCGAACCCTGGGCGAATACAGCCATCTATACCTGAAAACCGATGTCTTGCTGTTGGCCGACGTGTTTGAAAATTTCCGCGACAGCTGTATCGCGAGTTATGGACTCGATCCGGCGTACTACTATGAAATCGAAGGATAAACCCTTCGTTTCGGTAAAGAGCCGGGACGTCATCGCCGACACACCCGACATGTCCCACGGCAAAGGGGAACCCAGGGTGCGGCAGAGCAAGGACGAGGTGCGGAAGGAGCAGGAGGTGCAGACGACAGAGGTGCACCGGGACGACGAAGGTAACATAAGCCTGACTCAGAGGAACCCGACGGGAGACGAGAACGCAAGCGAGTCTCCACAGTTCGTGGAACTTGCCGACGAGGAGGTGGAAAGGCTCATGGCGAGGGGCAATAACCGAATTCCGGAAACAGCATCGCCTGGGAGCCAGTTGTTCGCAGCAGAGGAGGAGGTACGGCAGGAGCCGCAGCCAGAGGGGACAGAGCAGATGACCGAGGGCAGCTACACCCAGCTATAGAATGAAAGATCCCTTTTATTAATGTACCTGCGCGAATCAACAACGAATTTATTCAAGTCAATTTATTTTATGTGAGTTTTATACGTTTTATTAAAGAAAATATCATTAAGTTTAAGTAACATATATATGGCAGCGAGCCAGCGCATTAGCGATACACGATAAATAATACATACACACAAATACACGTTCTATCACAAGAATAAAAGATATATTACGTATCGCATGATATCAATCACCCAGCAAACATATCCTATCCAAAAAACTAAAAATAAATATCCGTTAAGATGGATTCAGATAAGCTCAAGGTAATAGCATTAACATTTATTTTCATTCTTTTCGCCATAGCAGTAGCCAGCATACTGTTACTGGTATGTTTATACAAAATAGAATTAAAATCACATTAAGTACCCTAAGTACAACAAAGATGCAGTTCAAAGAGTACATAGTAGTCTCTTTCATAATATTTTACCCATTGTTTGTTAATTTCCCTGATCCCGACATAATAATTACATTGTTTTTCATATTCACACTATACATACTAATATTAGGAGCGGAGATAGATCCACGACCGATCCGCGAGTGACGGTCCTATTAAACACCATAATTAAGTTACACCTTATACACCAACAGCGAGCAGGACATATTCCTGAATTAACATATATTTTATTTTAATTTTCAAGCAACATTTACAGTTACACCCCGCTACACCAATTACACTTTAAAGCTATAATAACATGTCAAACGTTTAACAGCCGATGAGATGCACGAGGTGCGCATATATAAATCGATTTACACTTTGTTCATTAATTTCAAACATTTTACCACAGAAACGACCCTTTGGGGCAATATTCAATTAATTAAAATTCATTTGCAACATTTTAAAGCATTTAGAAGAATTACACCTTTTTACTACACTTTTACACTTTCTACACCTGTTTCTGAGATTCAGCGTGCGAGACGAGCCAGCGAAGGCTCTACACTTTAAAATACACTTTCAACACTTTCTACACCTGTTTCCAGATTCAGCGTGCGAGCCGAGCCAGCGAAGGCTCTACACTTTTCAATTACACTTATTACACTTTCTACACTTGCATGTTAGATTCAGCGTGCGAGACCGAGTCACCGAAAGGTGCTACACTTTTACACTTTCTACACTCGCCGACTTAGGATAAGCGTGCGAGATGAGCCACCGACGGCAGTCACACTTTTATTACACTTTTAGCACTCTGAGTGCAGATTCATTGAATTTATAGAATTTTCAGCGTATTATTTACAGTTAAGTCTCAAGGTAGAGAAACAAGCCAAATGGAGTTGTTCCAGGCAAAGATTTATTTAACATTGCGAATAACAGTGATTTTCATTATATTCAGTTACACTTTTTTACACTTTTATGTACTTTCTACACTTTTAGACGGCATTGAGCCAATTTGATATTATATTCATTAATTTGATATTTAAACATTATTCCCTGTCAATTTAAAATTTCATTATTATGCGATTACGCGTGCGGTAATTTTAAGCCGCGTCATACTTACCTTTTGATACTTACCTTTATTACACCGACTCCGGTGACTAGATGAGACGATTCCATAGCGATCCTGGGTACCTGAAAGAAAAGAGAAATTAATACTTACCTGGTTTGCATTGGGTTCGTCTTTTGTGACGTTGTGAGTCACTCGATAATAATCGAGTGACTTTGAGTTCGCTTGCGCGAAGTTTGCGTGCAGCGACGCGTTTGGTTCACGCGGGTGCGAAAGCCAAGTCGCGCCGTTGCACTTTAGTGTAGCATCTCACGAAAAGGTGCCGAGTCCCAACAACGACTCGGCCAGCGAAGTGCAGATGGAATCGTACCATCTACACCCAAAGGTGCGTTCCGCGAGTGCGAAGGCTGCGCGCCTAAAATGAGGACTCAGCGCATGCGTGAGTCTAAGGTGGGAGAACTCGACCCGTTCCTCCCGGACAGTCCGTCGTGAGTTTTCGAGGCGTCAACACGTACATCGGTTGCGCCATACAATTCGGAAAAAGACGTTCTTATCCCGTTATCCGCTAGCGTTAGTAGCGTGATTGAATATTAATTTGAGACAGTGAGTGCGCGATGCGGGATACCCATTTGCGCTTATATTGATCGTTAAGATCCGCTTTAACCGAAATAACGGCGTTTCGATAAAAACTCGACGTAGCAACACGCGATCGAGCGAATACGTACGTTAGAGGAGATTGCTGTACAACCTAGCATTAGAATAAACTATTATTTGTTTATAATAAACAAAAAGCATTATTTCGCGACCCCAGTGAAAATCCTATCCTCGTAAATACGTTTGCTTAACAAGGGCGTGGCCGACGGCCTTGAACGCGCCTGCGACGTGAATCGACAGCCATCTTGCCGAGAAGGAAGGACGGGGCAACGCAGTAAAGAAAGGTTTCTGTATTAGATCCTTAAAATACAGTGGCGACCGTATATTCAGCCCAAGTAGTAAGTGGCTATATTTTATTATTTTGAAATTTCCATTCGTTGTTCCGGTCACAACTACACTTTGCCAGGTTTCACGTGGGACGCCATGTTGAAACATACGTGTATCAATTTCGAACTGCTCACCGACATTGACATGGTCATGTTCATCGAACGCGGTATACGTGGTGGTCTGAGTCAATGTTCAAACAGATACGCGCAAGCTAATAACAAGTACATGCAATATTACGATCCATTGAAACCGTCGTCGTTTCTAATGTACTTCGATGTAAACAACTTGTACGGCTGGGCGATGTGTCAACCACTGCCCTACGCAGATTTTCGATGGGTCGAAGACGTTTCAAATTTCAAGTTTAACGCGATCGCATTGGATTCGCCCATGGGTTATATTCTCGAGGTTGATCTCGAGTATCCGGAGAATAAACACGACGCGCACGCCGACCTACCGTTCTGTCTGACGCGCGATAAACCGCCCGGCAAACAGCAGGAAAAACTTCTCGCCACGCTGTATGATAAGAAGCGTTACGTCATACACTACCGCAACCTACAGCAGTGCACGCACCACGGCCTTCGCGTCACAAAAATACATCGCGTATTGCAATTCGCTCAATCTGCGTGGCTCCGCACTTACATCGAACTCAATACAAAATTTAGAACACTGGCCAAAAATGAGTTCGAGAAAAATTTATATAAATTGATGAATAACGCGGTTTACGTCGGCATGTGCATTCTCGACGTATCGAAAATCTGCTTGTACGAATTTCATCACGAGTACATGTCTCCCCTGTATGGCGACAAGTGTAAAGTCACGTACACCGATACTGACAGTCTGATTTATCACATCGAGTGCGACGATGTGTACGAAAACGTGAAACGCGATATCGCTAGATTCGACACTAGCGATTACGCGGTAGATAACGCGTACGGTATCCCACTCGCCAATAAAAAAGTTCCGGGCTTGATGAAGGACGAGAATAACGGCGCGATCATGACCGAATTCGTCGGACTCAGGGCGAAGATGTACGCGTTGAGGGTGGATGGTAAAAAAGATTGTAAAAAAGCGAAAGGTGTCAAGAACAACGTCGTAGCGCGTACTATAACGTTCGACGATTACACGAGGTGTCTGCGAGACGAAATTGAAATGACCCGATCGCAGTCCTGTATACGATCGAAAAAGCACAAAGTGTACACCGTGTCCGAAACAAAAATCGCTCTGAGTCCATACGACGATAAGCGATACATTATACCCGATTCGACCGATACGTTACCGTGGGGACATTATAAAATACCTTTGTAACGTATGTATGATGTATGTATGTAACGTAATATATAATGTAGTAGTATAACGTATGTATGTTGTATAACGTATGCAGTAGTATATGTATGTAACGTAATATATAATGTAGTAGTATGTCATATAACGTATGAATGTATGAATGTATGAATGTAGTATAACGTATTGTGAGTATTATATTACAGTATTGGAAAGAATATTAATAAAGATATTGCACATGTGTATATTTCATATTTTTACGTATTTTATATTTCATATTTCAAACACTTTACATGTATTACATATTACATATTTTTTTATGTTAAGAATAAAATACAGTTTGCACGAATTAAATAACATTGTCCTTGTGTATCCATGAATTGTGCGATCCATCGAATCCCAGCCATTTAACGTAAACCTCGTCGCCCCTCTTGCGCAGTACTTTCTCCACGAGATACACGTCCGGATAAGTCGCGCGATGCAACTCGTGCTCGTAGAACGCTCCAGCGACGGATTTTCCACGATAGTTCTTGAGTAGATAGGTTACGGGATTGGTACGCTGCACTTTAACGATTTTAAACACCTCGGTGGTCCAATTCGGCGTGTAAACCTTTTCGAAAATTGTTTTGTATTTGCTAACGCGCACCGAGTCACCCGCTTTGAATTTTGCCGGACCCGCGATCTTTATCGCGCTGTATACGGTAGCCAAGAGTCTTTTGGCGATCGCGGGGGTAACGTCGACGGGCCGCATCCCGATGGTTCGATGCTTGCGCGCGTTGTAATCCGACACGAGTCGCGACAAGGCGTCGACCCACTTGTAATTTCTGTTGAGCGTAAACATCTTCCACATGTCGTTCTTTAACGTACAATTGAATCGCTCGACGACCGACGCCTTCAACACCGAATACGTGGAATAATGATTGATGTCGTGTTTTCTCACGAGACGTTGCACATCGGTGTTGTAAAATTCCTTCCCCATATCGGTTTGTAGGTTACTGGGGCACCTCCCGCTGTGTCGAATTATCTCGGCGATAGCGTCGGCTGTCTCGCTGCCGCCTTTACCCTTTAGCGGCACGGCCCACGCGTACTTGCTCAACACATCGATGACGGTGAGTATGTAGTGGTAGCCTCCGTTGAAACGTGAGTACGGACGCATCTCGACGATGTCAGCCTGCCACAGGTCGTCGTACCCTCGCACTATGACGCGTCTGCGGGGAAAATTTCTTCTCGCCGGAGCGTGCAGTTCTTCGACGAGTCGTTGCTTCTCGATACTTTTACGCATATCGATCGATTTTAACTGTCTCATGTTTCGTTGTCGCCGTTTCTGCTTCTAGTGCATCGTTCGTAGCAGTTTCTGAACAGTTCGTAACCGCTTCTCAACAGTTCGTAACCGCTTCTGAGCCATTCGTGAATCGTTCGTTGCTGTTCGTCGTCGTCAGTTAACCGTTGTTTGTCACTCATCGTCGTCGTCGTCGTCGTCGACGTTCTTTAGCCGTTTGTAGCCTTTCCTGTCACCGCGTAATTCGCAGCTGTTTCTGAATCGCTCGTAATCGTTTCTGAGTTGTTTTTGAATCGTTCGATAACCGTCCGACAACCGTTCTTGAACCGTTAGACAGCCGTCCGACAACCGTTCTCAAATCGTTCGTTGCTGTTCGTCGCCGTCGTCAATTAACCGTTGCTTCTCTTCACTCGTCGCCTTTCGATAGTCGTTTCTGCTGAACCGTTTCTTCATCGTTCATTAGCCGTTTCCAATCTAACGATGTTCGTACGCCGAAGCGCGTTTACCGCAGTCTGTAACGCTCGCACGTCCTTCTCGAACGAGGTAAGCTTCTCGTCTGACTCTTTTCGTTGATCTGTCAAACTTTTAACGCACCGATCCACGTATAGTTTGTTAACCGCGTCACCGTCAGTCTCAGGTTGCGCTACGCGACGAATCTTGCGCGACTTTGCGTCAAAGTCCGTGGCGCTGCGACACAGAGCGTTATTGCGCACAAAATTTCTCATTAATCCGCTCCACCGATGGTACGAAATGGAGTTTGTCGCGTCTCCGCTGTGCTCGAACAATCCAAATTTGTCGCGCCGTTTAATTTATAATAAGCCCGGCTTCGCGAAGTTCCTCGATGATCGACATGATCTCGTTGTCGTGGGCATTGTTGCCAGCTTGACGCGAAGCGTCGAGCAATTGCAGACGATCCACCAGCTCGTTGGGATCGTCCCAGTGCACGTAGTCGATCTTATTGTCGGTTAGCGTCATTGCGCGAGGCATGGATAATCCCTATCCGGATTTTTTCTTCTTGGATTCGATCGATATCAACGGTAAGATTACCCATAGATACTTGTATCCCTTGTTACCCTTTACTCGCTCGCGAGGATCGTGCTTGTATTTATGAGCACTCGTCGCCAACAGTATGCTTCTGTACTTTTGCCTATCGGCCTCCGTGTAGAGCTTATCATCGGGTATTTTTTTGAAGATTAACTCGTAAATACCGGGTGTACCGGCGTATCGTATGTCGCCGATATGAATGTTATCCGCTTTATCCACGTAAAAACGTTTATTACCGAGCATTATTTCATTCTTGTCGAGATAAACGCCGTACACGTCGTCTATCGTTGGATCGGCGCCCAAAACAGACGAGATATACACTCGGCTCAGTGGACCGAAGTGATCTTCCAACGTTTCTATAAACAATTCTCGCCCCTCCGATGTTTGCAACTGCTTTTGAACGGTTGTCCCGATCGAGTCATCCGTGGTTTCGAAAACATCTACGTTTGCCGGTAATTCGGGAACATCCACGTTTGCCGCTAATTCGGGACTTGTATGTTGCACGGTTCGCGTCGGTGTAGAGGTTATCGGTGTAGAAGTTACCGGTAGTACTTTCGATCGTTTCGATTGATTAGATTTACGCGGTGTCGATGACAGATCCGACCAGGAGTATAATCGTTCCCTCTTTTCTCTCTTCGGTGTAGCATTCTCCTCCTCCTCCTCCCCGCCAGCGACGCTTTCCGGCTCCTCCTTCTTCACCGCGGTCAAGCTCGAGTTGTCGACGATCTTTTTCAGCGGCCCGATGAGAGGTTTAAAGTGCGTATCCATCTCAATGCCCTTCTCGATCTTACCGGTCTTCAAAGCGCGAAGTTTCTTGCGAATCGAATCACTCGTTTTCGCAATATCTTTCACGATCTTCTCGCGTTCGCGAATATTCTCGCTCTCTTCGATCGCAGCCATCGCGGGAAAACAAAGCAGAGTATCGATCTCTCTCTGTAACGCTAACGTTTCGCCTCCGACGAGGTATCGGCAACGACTGATCGCTTTTACGGTATCGCGAACACGTTAAATCCTTTTCTGTATCGGCCGTTCGAAAGCGCGCTGTCCTTGTCTATCACCGCGAATCCGTACTTTTGTTGCCAACACTCGTGACACAACGAGCAAAATTCATCGTACGGCATGTCGGTATTCACGTGATCGTTGTACACGTGTTTCAAATTGGTACCGTCCTGCTTGAACAGGATCAGCAGATTCGCGTTGTCGCGTATCAGATGTTTAGGTATTCTCGCGTACGTCTGACAGAGATAGAAGGAGTCGACGCTCGAGTGCCTGCCCATTGAGAAATATTCTCTTACAGCGTCTTGCTTATCGCATGCCACGTCATCGAAGACGAAGATCGAGTTTGGACGCGCGTCGCTCGGTGGAATGACGTCACTGTTATTGGAGAACGTAAAGTAGCCGATTTCGTCGATCGATGTCAATAAATTACTCCAGATATCGATATTTCGGCTGTTGCAGCGATTTCGAGTACACGTACACGTTTTCGAAACGTACACCGTGCGGACTTTCCAGCAAGCTAATCAGAACGTTGGTTTTACCGCAATTCGAGGGGCCACAAATGATCGCGCGTATAGTAGCCGGCAGCAGCGTACCGTGCCTACGCTTCTCCGCGTTGCCACCCATCGGCCGTGATCTGTCGTCGCAATTCGTCACGCGAATCGCCAACGGTTGTCGCACGAATCTCATTTTTTCCACACTGTTGACTTTCTGGTTGACTCGAACGCCTATTTATAGGCGAGCCGAACCGCGAATGGCTCAGTAGCAAAAATGTTCGTCCTACTGTCGAGACCTTCCGATATTCGCGACTTGAGCGCCGAACAGCTGCAATTTGTGTCGAAAGTAGTTCTGCTGCAAACGTGCGGCGATCACGTTCACTACGTGTGGGACAAGCTTCCGGAACATATAAAGGCGGATTTGGAGGTTCAGACATATCGTCGCTGTTACGAACATTCAATCAACCGTGGCAGCGAACGCACGTCGACGGTTCCGCGCCATTGATAAAGGATTGCGGCGAATGTCAACGAAAAAAATTGGTGGAGGCCTGTTAAATCGCGCGATAAACGCACTTCCGTTCGAATTACACATTCCCGGCTATCAATTTTGCGGTCCGGGAACTCGTTTACAAGAACGATTGGTGAAAGGCGATCAAGGTATTAATCCATTGGACGCGGCGTGTCGCGAGCACGGTATAGCCTATTCGCGTAACCGCGATCTCACCGAGAGACACGCGGCGGACGAGATACTCGCTGCGGAAGCGCGAAAACGCATTACCGCGAAAGATTCGACTCTCGGAGAGAGAGCTGCCGCTACAGCCGTCTGGGCGACCATGAAGGCTAAGACGAAGCTCGGAATGGGCTTGAAAACGAAAAAAACGAAAACAAGGAAAAGGCTGACAAAAAAACGGATACTTCCGGCAGTGAAACGAGGCGGCGTATTGCCGATTCTACCGTTGTTGGGAGTTCTCGGTTCTCTGGCCGGCGGAGCGGCGGGAGTCGTAAAGGCCGTGAACGATAACAAAGCCGCGCGGCGTCAGCTGGAAGAGATGCAACGTCACAATCACGCCGTGGAAGGTCGCGGACTTTATCTCGCTCCGTACAAATATGGACGAGGGCTGTATCTCGGCCCGCACAAACGCGGGCGAGGAGTAGCGTCGAAAATAAAAAAAAAACGTCAAAAAGACGTTAAATATGCCCGCGGGTATTACGACTAACGTACAATTGAATCGACTGGCAAAGCGTATGCGCGTACCATTCTTCAGAGGTGTCTTCATGCGTGATTCGTTACCGATCGGCGGTGTACGTCGAAACGAGAGCGGTATCGTGAATTTGGACGATGCAGCGGGTCCCGGTACTCATTGGGTAGCGTACGCGAAGAGGGAAGATCGAGTCATGTATTTCGACAGTTTCGGCAATCTTCGACCGCCGAAAGAATTGGTGCGATATTTCGGGCCGAGCGTGACGAAGATTGAGTACAATTACACGTCTTATCAGCGATACGATCAGAGCATCTGTGGACAATTATGCTTGCAATTTCTCCGGACGATCGACGCTAATTTAAAGCCTGACGGTGCGCCGTGGTGACTCAGTATTTGTTAACGGTTTCCGCCGACATGTCTATAACGTTCACGTTGACCGGGAAGAGCAGCATCCTCGCGGAGCACTATTTTCCCGCCGTGGATCTGAGCGACGGTGACTACGAGCTCGGTCTAACGTGTTTTGAGACTTATCACACGATTCCGAACGTGAATTTTTCGAACAATAAATTTTATTTCGACGAGGATGACACGGAAATTATGATTCCCGAGGGATCGTACGAGATACGAGCCATACATGAGTTTTTGAAACGCGAAATTTCACGGAAACGCCCGCGACGCGTAATTCGTTCCAACGATGATCGTACGTCGGTCGCGAATATCGCCCGAGAGGCGACCGCTCGCGTGAACAGCTACGAAGACGAGGTTGCGGAATACCCGATAGTGCTCCGCGCAAATTACAATACGATGAAGAGCGAGATCAAGTGCGCTTTTAGAGTGAACTTTAACAAACCGAACAACGTTGGATCGCTGCTGGGATTCTCGTCGAAGCGTATATTGCAGCCGGGACAGTGGTACGAATCGGACGCGTCGATTAATATTATCAACGTAAACATTATCCGCGTGGAGTGTAACGTGACCGCGGGTGCGTACAGCAACGGCAAACGTGTTCACACGATACACGAATTTTCACCGAGCGTACCACCGGGATATAAGATATCGGAAACGCCGGCGCAGATCATTTACCTGCCGATCATCGCGCGAAGCGTTACGAATCTAACGATACGCGTCACGGATCAAGACGGACGATTGCCCGATTTTCGAGGAGAAGAGATCACCGTCAGATTACACGTACGACGGCGACAGCGATAACGCGCGACGTGTGAGATGCTCGTGTTGAACGACTCGGAGCACGCGACAGATAAGAATATCTTTACGACTGCGACGATCGACGATATCGCCAAATCGACATTCGGTGGCATTAAAAAAGAGACGAGAAAGAAGCTCAACGCATCAAACGTTAAATTTTTACAATCTCTGGGATTCGCGGTACGAAACATCTGAAAGCTGACTGTGAACGATGACTGAAATTCTTAACATCGGAGGCGAGCCGGTCTTTGACGGTCGCATCGTCGAGATCGAGACTCACACGTACAACCCGTACGCCAACACAACGTTCAAGTATAGCGACGAGATACGAATACCCATACAACAGCAGGATCTGTATACGTTGCCGTGCGAAAGTTTTCTCTACGTCGAAGGAACATTGACGGTGACCAGAGCAGCCGACCAAGCCGATAACGTGGTATTGGGGAATAATTGCGTCGCGTTCATGTTCGATGAAATTCGATACGAGCTCGACGGCGTGGAGATTGATCACTGCAGAAACGTAGGAATAACCAGCACGCTCAAGAACTACGTAACGGTATCGTCCGACAGAAGCGTGATCCTGAGAAACGCCGGCTGGGAGCCACAGAATAACGCGAATGGATACTTCAATTTCTGCGTACCGCTCAACCTGTTACTAGGATTTTGCGAGGATTACAAACGCGTGGTGATCAACGCTCGTCACGAATTGGTCATAATACGATCGCGCAACGACAACAATTGTCTGGTGGGAAATCTCGCGTTGGAGCCTACTATCAAAATACTCAAGATACAGTGGCGAATGCCTCACGTGGTATTGAGCGAGATCAACAAGCTGTCGATGTTGCGCGCCTTGGAAAAAGGACGATATCTAAGTATGGGTTTCCGTTCGTGGGATCTGTACGAGTATCCCCTGTTGCAGAACACGACCAAGCACTCGTGGGCCATTAAGACCGCGACTCAGCTTGAGAAACCGCGATACGTCGTCTTCGCTCTGCAAACGGGTCGGAAGAACGTCATATCCGCGGACACGAGCCGATTCGACGACTGCAAATTGACCAACGTGAAACTCTACCTAAACTCGGAAGTCTATCCGTATGACGATTTGAATTTGGACTTTGGTAAACACAGATGGGCGATTCTGTACGATATGTACGCGCGTTTCTGCAAGGGCTATTACGGATACGAATATCTCGAGCCGAGTCTCACCGTTTCGACTTTTCTACGCAACGGCCCATTCGTGATCATCGATTGCTCTCGACAAAACGAATCCGTCAAAAACGCCACCGTGGATGTCAGAATAGAATTCGATTGCATGGAGAACGTACCGCCGAATACCTCCGCGTACTGTCTCATCATACACGATCGCGTGATTGAGTACAATCCGTTGACCAACGTAGTGCGCAAAATAGTCTGAGTGTTCGCGGCAACGTCGACGAAAATTTTCTCTCTCTTTCACTCTCGATACAAATTTATGAGAGGAAAAAAGGAGAGCAGGATATATAAATCAGAGTGTCGCGAAACGCGCGTCATTTCTCTCGATTCACGCATCGAAGAGAGAGAGATATCTCTTCATGTCCGCACCAACGTTCGTGGACCTGCAAGGTTTCGTCGTCGGGATGAAATTTGTCGTGAAGGAGGCGGCGGTGCTGAGAAACGGAACCGTTCTGGCGCATTACATCTTTACATGCCCCATGCCGTGGAATCTCCTCACAAAATCCGACAAATCGTGCGCTTCCTGGTTGATTCGCAATCACCATGGATTACGATGGGAAGACGGAAACGTGCCGTACAGCAAGGTGAAGCGTTTAATTACATCGGCCGTGCTTGGTGAGGAAGAGGACAACGACGACGACGACGACGACGACGACGACGACGAAATGCCTACTCTCGTGTACGTCAAGGGATGCCAGAAACGAGAATGGCTGGTAGATCTGCTTGAGAATAAAGCGAGAAAAAACCTAAACATCGAGACTCTGGATGCGGGTTACGAAGATATCGAATCTTTAAATATTCTAGATGCTACCAATACTATGCGATGTGGAAAACACGTTAAGAATTGCGCATTGCAAAATGTATTAAAAATATTTAACTGGTGGTCGAAACGTCAGGGAGAATTGTCATCTTTTTAAAAAAATAAATTTTATATGTATGTGTAAATTTGACAACGTTTAATTTGCCTTCCCCATTAGTCGATAGTGTACAAAATTAAAGAATAAGTAGGTATACGTGACGAATTCTAACTCGAGAGCTTCGAGGGGGGGTATCAGGTTTCAGCGAACATGTCTGAACATGTTTCGCGGTTGATGTTATGCGGGGGGGGGTATACGTCTTAATAAAAAAAAAAACATCCTACCTTAGTCCTCTCTCCTAAATTTCAGAGCGCTGATTGCGCGTTCCAGAAACATTAATTTCCCTCCTTCATCATAGTTTTGAAAGTTGCCGCGTATATTCGATTAATTTTACAACGACGATCAGTCTTGCATCGACCGCTTGTATCAACGGTCCGCGTCTCCATAACCGAAAGAAAAAAATGTTCAGCTCCGCTGAAGGAAGAAGCAGCAGCGGTGGCAGACGCATGAATTATTACGTACCGATTCACGATGGTGATGATGATAAAACTCCATCGTACGAGAACAAGTGTAACAAGTAAGTTTTTCGTTTTTTTTTTAAATTATAAAGCTTTATATTTTTTTTTTAAATTGCAAATTATAAATTGTATTATTATTTTAAAAGTAATCTCATTTATTTTTTTCTACAGCATTTCGTTGGAGCGTCGCGCGGTTCGTATACTCAGCAGACGATACGCGTTGACGGCTACGGGATACAAATTCCTTAAAGTTGGCGTTAACGTGGGTCTACCGAGTTACGTGGAGATCGCCGTAGGAGATCATCGAGGAACGGAATTGATACTGTCCCTCGAAACGTGGAAGGGATTCCACGAACAACGGCGGAACATTCAGAATTTCCTTCGATACACTAAAGATACGTGTGATTTTATAAGCGTTGGACCGCTAACGTTGAGAATTTGTACGATTAACGGCGTCAAACTCGTACGTCTCGAGTCTTTAAACGTACGCTTAACGATGACCGAATCGACGTTACACCGTATGCTCGATCTTGATCTGTGCATCGACGCGATGTTCCATCGATTGAGTAGAATTGTCGAGACGGTTGATGTCAAGTTCACGCAATTCTCCAAAATCGCGTCCACTGTAACGGATCCTACGCAAGTGTTAAATGTAACACGCGATAGCGATGCCTTCGATAAACATCAGCTTGTCGATTGTGAGCTCGCAGCTTTATTTTTTAGTGCGCTTCCGTAGTACGTAAGAACAAAAAATGTAAAAGAAGAATAAAAAATGTATTTTTTTTAAATATAAATCATGTCTTAATTTCTTCACACGCATTTCCATTCGAGCCGTATATGCGACGTTCGACTCGAGCCACTTGAAATTTAAGGTATCGTATATCGTACACTATGAAGCGATGCTCCGGCGACGCTCGCCTATGTGGTGCCGATGCTCCAACGAATCCTTGCTTGTTATTGTAATGCTAGATATATTTTATCTTAATTACTTTTCTCTGAGCTTTAGTTCAGTCCTCTGCAGTCAGTAGTGTGAAAACGTTCGCGAGCAAAGAATATATAAGAAAAAAATGGAAAGATTTTATAGAATCGAAGATTGTATTGAAATCGTTCACCCTGCCATCGGGGTATGTATATCTAATACCGTTGCGTGCGTGTCGCCCGGTATGCTTTTCGAGCTCCAAGCTGAAGCGTGCAGCGAGCGGTCTTTTAATAAACGAGTCGTTATTTTCGTGAGTGCGCGAGTGTGAATGAGTGTCTGAGAGAAATCACGGACTCACTATCGACCTGGGCGTAACATTTTTGAAAAGCATACCGGACGGCATGCATGCAACAATACGCACATAACTGTATATTTAAATATATATTAAATTAACCATTCTGTTAACGTTATAGTGGGTGTGGGTCGATAACGAACCGATGTGCGAGATCGAACTGTTTAATATGGTGAGGGTGAGGATCCCTCACGTACAGGTGTGTATAAACATTTTTTCATACATTTTAAATTTTTTTTTCATAGATTTTAAATTTTTTTAAAAAATTTTAAAAAATTTTTTGTATAATTTGTTTTTAGCCAAATTTTATACATTTTGATGAAATCCGAATTCGTGATTTTATTAATATACATCGCCAGCGTTGGGTACGCTGGGAGCGAGAACTCCTTCGTGATAACAACGACGAAATTTGGGACATTTCGGGAGATGTGGACATCTATGGATTTCGAAGATTATTCGAAATCGAAGACGAGTTTGAGAGAGAAGAAGAAGAAGTGTGGTAATTCTCAAAATTTTTTAAAATTTTATGAATAAATATTTTTATGCTTAATTCTATATATCATTTATTATTCATTTTTTTCCGCTTTCTTCACTATTATTAATATTATTAAGTATATTTCATAATAATAATAATATTTTAAATAATAATTATTAAGTTATTATATTATAATAATAATAATTATTATTATTAAGTTAAATCCGCGCGAGGGAGAGAAAACGTGAACGAGAAGCGTGCGAGGAAAAGAGAACGCGAACGGGGGACGGGAGCGAGAGAGACCGCGCGCGAAAAAAAGAGAACGCGAACGGGGGATGGGAGCGAGAGAGACCGCGCGCGAGGAAAAGAGAACGCCAACGAGAAGACGCGCGCAAACGGGGGAGAGACAACGGGGGTCGGGAGCGAGAGAGAATATCAATGAGGGGGAACGGGAGCGAGCGCGCCGTGTGACGTCACGCGGACCGACGTGGCCGTTGGACGCGGACCCCCCCCCCCCCCTCGGCGGTACCCCTTTGCGGTAGCCTTTGTAAAACCCCGCGCCGAAAACGCGACCCCCCCCCCCCCCCCCGCGGACCCCCTCAGCCAAGAACGCGGACACCTACCCCCCCTCTCGGCGGTACCCCTTGTCAACGATATGTTTATCAATATTTGATAAACAACATGTCCCGACGCGCTCGTCGAAACCCCCTTCCCCAACACCCCCTCGCCCTCAAGTTCCCCCCGCCCCGCTCCCCCCTCGGAGCTCCCGGAGTCGAAGGCACACTATATTCCTACTAACTGCCGCGTATACCTCGTTCCACGAACATTACCATGTCGATATCGGTGAGCAATTCGAATCGCACCCCCGTGTGCTTCAGCATCGCGTCTCACGTGTATCCCGGTAGAGTGTAGTAATGCGCGGGATCCAGTCCATAAGTGTCGATACAGGCGTCGCGAAAATTTTCGAAGATATCTGCCAGAAGAAGCACGTCCGTTTTAAGATACAGATCGCTGTACTCGCCGAGATTTTCCACGCGAAAACAACGCCAGACATTCCGCGCGTGCTCGTAATCGCTATCGGTCGCGGTCTCACCGGTCAACGAACTGTAAAAGGACTCGCGCGGCGGTAATTCCGTCACCAGCAGCTTATCGAAACCGTCGACGTACTCGTACGGCAATACGCCTTTACGCGTGAGCAGGTCGAAATTGCTTTCGCTCAGTTCCGAAAATTCCGAACGCGTGATTCTCAGCTTGTTCCTATCGAGATACGACGCCAATTTCTCGAGACTGGTGCTGATAAATTTGAACGAATCCACAAATCGCAACTTCGTCCAGTTTCCCCAGTTGCCGTCCCTCACATTCTTCGTAAACGATATGTACGTCTCTTTGGTGAGCGGTAATAAATCGATGCTACCCTCGAAGCTGTTTGCCATATCCTTGATAATAAAGTGTGTGTGTGTGAGCGTCGTAACCAGATAAATTGTGAAAGAACACAGGAATAACGTACGAGTCTCTGTAATTTAGATTACAGCGCGGATGCGCGGGACCTCTGTAACGTCCGGTCAAGTGACAGTGATCGTGCACGCGTCGATCCTCCGATTCGAACGGTCTCTCGCATATGTGGCGGTTTGTCGCGCTCCAAAAATTTTCTGTCTCGTCCAGCGTGAGCTCCGCCATGGTCACGTTCGTCGAGAGTATCGTCTTCGCGCGATGCGCGATAACTTTAAGCTCGTTGACGAACCACGACACGCAGTCCTCGCCGCGACGAAATTTGTACGCGGATGCGATCTCGTCGTACGCGCTGCATAGATGGTATCTCACGCTGAACGCCCTATGATGCTGATAGGCGTACCTCTTAACGTTATCCTTGTCTATCTTTTCTTTCTCTAACACGCATTCCAGATCGGCGTACATCACGAAGGGAAGTCGCTCCTTCCTACTGTGATCGCGAAAACATAGCCACTTGTCGTCGTCGTTTGGGAGAACGATAGCGCAGTCGTTCATCTTTTTGCAGTCGACGCTGTGAGCGGACAATTTCTCGCTCGAGTGAAAGTAGTGTAAACATCTGGAAAAAAATATGTATGATTTTTTTTCATTCCACATACATATGATTCACACAACTTTTTTTTTATACCTACCGATCGCACATGTACTTCATATTCCTGTTCCTGTTCAACTGAGACCCCACCAATCGCGACAGATTCTTTATCCACACGAAATGACCGACGTTCGAGTTGTTTCGCGAATCTAACAGATACAACAGATTGACGTGACTGTCCTTCTTATCGTCGGTCAGCCGCATAGGAACAATCTCGTTTTCGTTCCGTTCCTTCCCCCAAGCGGTGAAAACGTTGACGGACACGTCGTTAAGTCGTTCGAACCTCGAAATTTGCCTCAGCGTCATAGGAAATTCGATTCCGTCGAGATTCAGTATCGTCGAATAGTGGGGGTACGCGCTACACCTGTCCGCGTTTCTTTCAACGGGATACAGAGCGGAGATTATCGTTCACGCGAAACACACGTTGTCCGTCGAACGCACGTTGATCACCGCTCTCTTCAGCTTTATCCATTGCGGTATTTCCACCCAACATCCGGCGTGCATGGGATTGCACTTGTTTACGTTCACCATCAGGTTCAATATACGCGACAATGCCCAGCCACTGTCGCGTTCCTGAAACTCATCCAGACCCGCCAAAGTGGCATCTATCACGTATCTGTCGTACCACTCTCGCAAATCGGACGTAGGAAAAAGCTGGCGATTTCTCGTGGCAACGCTTTTGACGGCGGTTTGAGCTCCCGCGACGAACTCGCCATTGAAAACCGTGTTGACTTTCAGGCACGCGTGTCTCTCGTGATTGACGCGCACTTGTTTGAGCACCGTGTCCCTCGCGTCCTCGAGAAATAGTCGAGGATCGATATGATTCGAGTTTATCACCGCACCGGTCAGTACGCGACTGTCGAAAGCCGTCTCAATCTCCGTCCATGAAAATTTTCTGCTCGGTTCACCGTGACCGGCACCCACCTGCGCAAAACGTTGACGCAGAGCGTTTCTCGCTTCTTCTAATCGCGCCACTCCACTATGGTTTATTTTAATGGATTTCTTGACCAAAACTCAAAATTTGTGCAAGTAGGGGAGACCGGGGCTTAACCGTCAGTTTTTTTTCTGTGCCGATTTTTAACAAGAAAATATATAATTGTAGTTAAATATGGTATACCACTGTAAAGAGTGAACCTTTAGCTACAAAATTTATATAGGAAATTTTTATCTACGTCGCTTTGTTTAACCGGTATAGAGCAAAAACGACAACGGTGGAAAAATTGAAATCTCAAAAATGCCGGGGTTTAACCGTCACACTGCATTTTCAATACATATACGTACATCTAATCCTGAAAAATGATAGGATACATTTTAATAATAATTGTTTTTTAAGAGAAAAATATAAAAATTTATTTAAAATTTTTATGCAAAACATTATTAAAAAATAGTTACGAGGGTTTCTCTTTCCGCAGAAGTCACTCGCCCGACTTGTTTCACTCCTCGACGTCCGATGACTCTATTCGGTGTCTGAACAGTTGTAATTCCCGTCTCATCCATATTCCATATGCAGTGAGCCTGGAAATGCCCGGAAATGCCTTGGAAATGCATCCGGACTGCTTACTGACGGATTAGCCCCAAACACAAGTTTCAGGTTTGATCGCCCACGAAATATTAGACATCAACGATAATGAAAAAACTACACTGGATTCGTGTTCAGCATGCATTACTCTTTATAATCACGTACCTCGAGATTTGGAGAGCAAATATTATTGCAGATATTACAAAATTTCCACGCGCAGAAAATGTAACTTTTACCTTCCGAAAACACGTATGCCCTCGTAAAATTCATAACACGGCAGGTAACCTATCGAAACTCCGTTGGTCACATGGGTACCATAAGCAGCGTTTACAATGTTAATAGCGAGTTCGCACAATACACAGGTTCCGAAATATTTGATTTGACGGTTCAACCCCGGCGACGGTTAGGCCCCAGTCTCCCCTATTGTGGAAAAATTAATGCAAGTCACCGTTATTAAGGTTTTTGGGGTCGCTGATCACGAATCTGATGTCGGATTTGAAAAATTCAAAATGGCGGATCCAATATAGCGCACATTTATTCCAAAATTGTGGAAAAATTAATGCAAGTCACCGTTATTAAGGTTTTTGTGGTCGCTGATCACGAATCTGATGTCGGATTTGAAGAATTCAAAATGGCGGATCCAATATGGCGCACATTTATTCCAAATTTGTGGAAAAATTAATGCAAGTTATCGTTATTAGGGTTTTTGGAGTCGCTGATCACGAATCTAATGTTGGAGTTGAAGAATTCAAAATGGCGGATCCAATATGGCGCACATTTATTCCAAATTTGTGGAAAAATTAATGCAAGTCACCGTTATTAAGGTTTTTAGGGTCGCTGATCACGAATCTAATGTCGGATTTGAAGAATTCAAAATGGCGGATCCAATATGGAGCACATTTATTCCAAATTTGTGGAAAAATTAATGCAAGTTATCGTTATTAGGGTTTTTGTAGTCGCTGATCACGAATCTGATGTTGAATTTAAAAAATTCAAAATGGCGGATCCAAAATGGCGTATATTTATTCAGAACGTTCGAATTAGCTTATAGGGCATATATATCAATCTCAAGGCTCGGCTGCACTGTATTATAGTCTGATGAAAATATTTTTCTTTTGCATTATGTATTTGGGTACTTTTTTCTCATTTATTTAGAAATCTCCGGTAAAAGGCCTTAAGGCTCTTTCGTGATGATTTCAAGATGGAGGATAAGGAAGCGCCCCAGTGCTGTAAATAAACCCTCATTCAATGAAATCTTGGATGAACGGACAGCATTCCCTGAGGGGAATGAGGAAAAGTACCCAAATAGTTGGAAAAAATGTTGACGACATGGACACTGGAGCGGGTAGCTCTCACTGCTTGAGTAGAACAGGTCATCAGGTCATCCT
The DNA here is from genome assembly GCF_030848795.1 of Temnothorax nylanderi. NCBI lineage: Eukaryota > Metazoa > Arthropoda > Insecta > Hymenoptera > Formicidae > Temnothorax > Temnothorax nylanderi. Next base: position 186,443 of record NW_027249361.1, on the reverse strand, counting down.
TTCAGAAGTAATATGTCTGAGAGCTGATGGATTGCCAGTAGGCTCAAGTATGTGTTCTCTTGACGGTGACGCTATCCCTTCTGAGAATGAAAGTCACTCCAATACTGAATTCCCCACAGGAATGGACATGATGAAAAATTTCGTGTCGGATCCGCCGGGCAGTATTGTAGTGTTACCTGAAGTCTCATGTGGGCGGAAACGGAATATATCGAAATCAATACGATATTTCTTCGCCAGTAATAAATTAATAAAAACACGAAAATTTGTCGGCCTAACTGGCAATAATTTTAATATCAATCACAACGACGTTTCGACCTCTGCTTTGGGTCCTTATCAAGTTACAATTATTTAGCAATGCTGCAACTGCAACCGCATGCTTCCAGGCCGCGGCCCCTTGTTAAAGGGGCACCCCGTCTGGTCCTCCGTAGGGTAGAGTCGGCAGCAGTCGTGACCCGGCCGAGCCCAACACTGGCAGGAGGACAAGCAGAAGCGCCACCAGCGCAACCCGAGGCGCTAATAGTAGAGCGCAGAATCGAAAATTTAATTCATAAGTTCCGTTTAAGATACCGCTACGCGGCGGGTGATAAAAGTAGGCCCATCCGGCACCATTAGCTCAAAAGGTTAGAAAGATAACAAGACGGGCGAGCCTTAGCTTCCGAGCCCGCAACTAAATGTATAAGTTTTGTCGGTTCAATTTCATTTATTTTGAGTTTTGGCCTAAGCGCAGGCAGCGCCAGTTTTATTTTCATTGCGCGAACCGACGCGTAAAGCGCGACAAGGCAAAGGCCACACGCAATCTTCGATTGGTCGGCGCGTCCGACAAATCGCGATCAGCCGCGCGCACAACCGAAAGAGCCACCAATGGCTCACCGGGGCGACCCACGGAGGGGTCATCAGCGACCGCGGGTCAAATCCGAAAACGCGTTCGCGAAATACGGAACCGAGGGTCTCAGGCGACTGAGAGTAATAAATGGCTCACCCGCGAGACCGAAAGAACGATCACAGCCGGTTGGCGTCACGATCGGACGCCCGGATGCGAAGTTAGCGAACATGGGAAATTTGCGAGAAAAAATGACCGATGATCGTCACACGGGACCTGGTACACCCGAAAATCGGGTCGGCGTCGAAGTCCGACCACGCGAAGGTGGGGTTACGTGACCGCCCGCGATCTCGTGAACCAAGCGTCATCGCCGAGAACAGACCACGGTTTCCGACCGGGAAGGTGGCGTAGATGAGTCACCGGGGGTCGGCGTCGACGGCCGACGACGCGAGGTATACCCGGACGTCTTCCACGGGAAGTCGGTCCGGATGCATGATCAGGGACGCGGAATAGGTCGAGCGCACGGGTCGGCGTCGAAAAAACGCAAAAAATGAGCGAGTTGGAAAACCGCTACCCGGGAGCGGAAAGTGGGGGTCGACCTTATGGTACTACCGTTGGAATTTTCCGTCAATAACTTCTGGAACGTTCGGCGCACAAAAGAGAAAGTTGTTATTGCGCCGCGACGAACATTCCAGAAAGAGAAAGCGGCCGCGAAGCCGGAGTGGGGGTAACGGCCGTAAGTGGGGAGCCACTGAGAGCGACGATGCTCGTGGCAGTCTCTCGAGGATCGTCGGCACGGTAACTTCTCTCTAAGATATTCACCCGCGTTCGCGTTAAGTCCCGCGAGTATAAGTCGAGTGTTTAAACAATCGTTGCCAACATCCATAACAATCGGGAACGCCCGCGAAACGCGTTAACTATCGTCGATACGAAAGACGACCGGTACTGTGTTACCGAAACGAAGGACTTGCGTGCGTTTAGCGAATGTGCGACGCCATCTTGTGTAAAGAAATATTGTGAACAACCAAGTGTGTGTAAACCGAAGCCTGCGAATAAACAAATTGATTATTTGCCAAATACAAAAGGAATTGTCAGTTAATTATCTCCTTTATACCTGATCAAGCGGATGTCAGCCATCTTGGAGAATCGTTGATCCTGAGCGGAGATAATCGTCGGTGATTCATCGTTGGGGAGTGGAGATCGGCCATTCGTTCGAATAATCTGGAAAAGTGCGGTCGTTAAAAAGTTAGCTAACCGAGTTACGTATATATACCTCAGGCGCACGGTGGTCAGCCATCTTGATCGGGCGTTGATCCTGGACGCTGGAAATCATCGGTGATCCATCGGGCGATGACCCTGAAGAGGCATCCGTCGCGAAAACCTGAAAATTTTGATTAATTAACATAGTTGATTGACCAACATACGTATACTTACCCATGCGGGGTGATGGTCAGACATCTCGGCCGTTCGTTGATCCTGATCGAAGGTCGCTACCGGTGATCACTGGGGAGACGGCACAGACGCGCCATCCGTTGCGGGAACCTAAAAATTTATTTAAATTTGGAAGTTAGTTGACCGACGTACCGATACTTACCGGAAGAGGCGGTGGTCCGCCATCTTCGTTCCACGTGGTGATACAACGGCGATTGGCATTGATGATCCGAGGGGCGACGCTGGAGATCGTCCATCCGTGGCGGGAACCTGAAAATAAAAAGGGGAATAATTAGTTGGGTGACACATTCATAGAACATAACGGGGAAACACTTACCTATACCTTCTCGGTGAACATAGGTCAAACCGAGTGGCGACCGTTAAAAGGACACATAGCCGCGTGAATCGGGCACGAAATTGTACCGTCCGGTTACACAACAACACAAATTACCGATATTACACAGAAATTAATAAATAATGGTACAAGTATAAAAACTTACAATAATTGCGCGTCAAGTTTTAAATCAAATTGTCATCGTTAAAAATATGCGGTCAGGAGATGTAAAAGAACAAACACTAGAGACATGACTATGCCGTGTAAGGTTCGGAGAACGAATGGTAAATTCATAATAAACAAACGCAAACTACCGTGAATTGTATAGAAGGTAAAGTCTAAAGCGAAGATATAATACGGTCATAGACTAATGATAGATTTTCCTGAATATATCGACTATAACTAAAGGATTCTTAGTTGAAAATTATTTTTATAAAAGTAATGTAGGAATTGATGGTTGCTATAAATATCTTTTGGAGCAATTTCCGGGAGAAATGAACCATGAGCAACAACTTATTCTAAAGGAAGCAGTAAAAAATTTGCACAAAAGGTTTCAAAATTATTGGGCTAAAGCATACCGATCACTAATTACATTTCAGACGCAAAACAAAGAATGGCTAAATAATAATTTTGTATATCCTCAAAAAATTTTTAAAACTTTAAAAATAAAACGAATTGAGGCAATAGCTGCACCATCTAAAGGTGGCCGTCCTGAAAAATTGTCAAGAAAAGTCTACAATATCTAAACGAAGAGATGTTGCTCGGCTCTGTGCTGAAAATCAAAACTGTACAGAGAAATTTCTGATGGCCACTGAGTTTTCAGCAAGAAAACATAAACAACATGATTTGGCAAAAATTATAGGTGAGCTTCTGAGAAATCCCATAAGTATTATGTCAATTCGTGGCAGTTTGAATCATATAATAAAAAAAGAAACACCAGAAGAAGCTGTTGCTTATATACTCGATAATAATTTATCAAAGCAACAATATATAAATATGCGGTTAGAATGTAAACGTAAAAAAGCAGATATTTGGCCTAGGTATAATGTAGTTGTAGCTGCAAAACAGAAATGTTATTCTAGTGTACTCCGTTGTTAGCGATATTTCCGCTAAAATACCACTTCAAAACTTACTAAATCATAAAGTTAATAAGCTTATTGAAATGCAGATAAAAGTGATTGAAGCGGATTTGCAAGAAAAATTGTTGCAGTTTACACAAGCAACACTCATTTCATCTTGGGGATTTGACGGTTCTACAGGTCACTCTGCATATAATCAAGCATTTAATAGTTCAGGAGTCTCGGTAGGAAGTTCAGACAATAGTCTAATAGCCACTACAACAATTCCATTACGTTTAACTGCTAATCATGGCTCAATCTATTGGTGCAACAGAACACCTCAATCAGTAAGATTTTGTTCACCAATTATGCTTCAATATAAAAAAGAGAGTACATTAGAAATACGAAACACTTATGATGAAGTAAAAAAAGAGATAGACGAGTTGGCACCTTTTACATGTACATTATCCAATGAAAAAACAATTACAGTGACATACTCCATGGTTTGTACTTTAATCGACGGAAAAGTTATGAATGTCTTGACTGGATGTTCAGGCGTTGTAAACTGTCCCATATGTTTTGCTAAGCCTAACCAAATGAACAATATTGAGAACTTTGGAGGTAAGGTGTTTGAACCAAAACCAGGCACTTTACAATTTGGTATATCTCCACTACATATGTGGATTAGACTTTTTGAATGCTTACTTCATATTTCCTATCGTCATGATCTAAAAGTTTGGAAAGTGTATGGAACTGAGTAAAAGGAAATTTAAAAAAAAAGGGAAGCTTTAGTTCAAGACAGATTTAAAAACAAATTTTGTATGTTAGTAGATCAACCAAGACCCGGTGGTGCTGGAACAAATACTACGGGAAATGTGCAGAAGAGCTTTTGAAAAGCCGGAATTACTAGCAGAAATTTTAGATCTTGATGTGAGTTTGGTAAAAAATTTCAGAATAATTCTAATTGCGGTAAATTGTCAGTTACCGATTGATTCAGATAAATTTAGAAGCCTTTGTTTAACTACCGCTAAAATTTATAATCAACATTACAGCTGGTTCAAAATGCCCCCAGTTGTACATAGGGGTTCTTGCTCATGGCGCTAAAATCATTATAAATTCTGTGCTTCCTGTTGGGGTTCTTGGAGAGGATGCAGCAGAAAGTCGAAACAAATTGTATAAAAGCGATAGACTACATCATGCACAGAAAACCAACAGAGTTCACACTATGACAGATGTAATGAACAGGGCATTTGAAACTTCAGATATTCTCATCTCCAGAACATCATACAATTTAAAATAATTTGGATAATGTAAATGAACACATTGATTTGGAAGACTGAAATAAAAAATAAATAGCAACGATAGGTAATTTTTAAATATAACTTTGTGACTCCAGAAATGTTTATTGAGCTAATTTAAATATCTTGTATAAATGAGCACCATATTGGATCCGCCATTTTGAATTTTTCAAATACGACATCAGATTCGTGATCAGCGACCCCAAAAATCCTAATAACAATAACTTGTAATGTTTCAAAAAATTAAGAGAACTTTGATCAAACAGCCGACAAAATAAATCAAAATGCCAAGTGGTCTCGTAATTAAACGTTCGTAACTCAGAGTGCTGCAGGTTACTGCAGCTGCAATTAATCATAATTTTTCTTAAAAAGTGTCTGTTTTTTAATGAAAAAAAGTTTATCTTGAACCAGCTTGAACTTTGCGAGTTACAGTCCATTAAAATTCAACAAATGTGAAAAAAACTGATTTTTTTACAATTATTGTATAATTAACTACATTTTTGGAAGTAAAAAAAAGTGTTACAATTTATTTTAGAACATCTTCAGGCGTCCTCTTGAAAGTATGCACGATTATTTATACAGGGTAGAAAGCAGTGATAGTATACAATATATTTAAAGATATTGTGATTTTGACAAATTTTGCATGAAAAGGGAAACAAATCTCAAAAGTGAGAAAAAAAATTATTTTCAAATAATATTATTGCCTCAAAATTGAAACCTAGTCTATTAAATGTGTTTACAACGATATAAAATTACTAGATTGATTAATTTTAAACATTTATTTTTGAGACTTTTGGTCAAGAAATCCATCGAAATAAACCATAGTGCACTCAAGCGATAAAAGAATTCAACGTTCCGGTGTACGTCAGCCGAGTTTTTTCACGGCACCTCTCTCGCAGAGACGCGAGACACTCGTCGCACCGTCGTTCCCACTCGTGATACGCGTCCGAGGAGTCGACGCCCGTGGCGAGTTCGACGAGATCGCGATCCTCCTCCTCCTCCTCCTGCATATTTTTGATCGCTTAAGGGCGTTTCGACGCGTAATGACACGTACTCAGCCACATGGTCCAACCGTCGCTGTCCAGAGGTATACTGAATTTAACTCTTCGACGAATCTCCTTGAATCTCTCGATAGACATTTCTCTCTAATCCCCCTTCGAAAATTTCCTCGGAATTCCACGCATGTAAGACTTCGCTCTGCCGCTCTGAGCCACTACAGTCTTCATCCACATTTCCTCACGCGGAGACCGAAAACCAATCTCTCTTCTCAGACTGTACGTCGTCAGATTCCATCGAGCGTTCTCCTTCAACGCGATCGCTTCGCGTTCGTGGGAGATCGGCGACGAGGAGTCGTCGAATTCAACGCTGTCCGTGTCGGACGACAACGACTCGCTGCAATATAGCTCAAGATTGTCTGACGATAATGAGTCACCGTAACTATCCAGGTCGGACGGAATTTCGAAATCGAGAGAGACCTCATCGTCCTCCTCCTTCTGATCCATCGTCGGCGCTTATATAACGCCCCGTCGTCGGCACGCCAGATAACGACTCAACGCTGCTGACCTGCGTCGCGATATCTAGTTCCGCTTACATTTTTACAGACTTACCGAGACCTCCCACCCGCGTCGCGATCGCGGAGAAAAAAAAGAACGCATTGCTCGATACGTCAGTCAATCGCGCTTCGATCGGGCGGTGACGCTTATCGCTTCTCGAGGGGTCGAGGAGGGAAACGCACCGTTCCCTCTCGGCAATGTCGCTCGCACGCGTAATTACGTGCGCGATTATTATCGTCGTGGGAGTAAATTGTAATTCGAATCAAAATGAGACTGTGATCAGTTATCTGCAAAAATATGGGTATCTGGATAACAACAACAACAACGGTGCACAGCGATTTTCATCATCCAACAACACTACGCAGGAGTTACATCGAGCCATCTCACTGTTTCAAGAAATCTATCGACTACCCGGCGACGGCGAATTAAACGAAGAGACGCTGAATCGAATGCGTAAACCGCGATGCGGCGTTGAGGACATTTCGGAGCGCACATCGCTCCACTTTCGAACAAATGGCAGAAGAAACATCTCAAATGGAACTTTCATCTGACCAACGACTGGATCTTGTAAACGGCCGAGCCACGTTCGATCTGTGGGCAACGAATTCGTCATTGACGTTCGAGCGCGATTCGCTGAATCCCGCTATTCTGATATCATTTCGTGAGGGGCGTCACACGATGCTAAACTCCCGACGAAACAAAATGTGTTCGGCTTCGTTCGACGGCCCCCACGGAGATCTCGTTCACGCGTTCTTTCCCACCGGATAACCCAATTATGTCTCGGAGGTGCACGTGGACAAAGCGGAGACGTGGCCTAAGTCGTCTACAGACGATTCCGAGTCTCGACATCGAACTCGCGAAACTCATGTTCGACCGTTAGACGCCGTGCCGTCGTAAGCGGTGAGATCCCGACGACGGGCAGAGGCGCCGTACGGCAAACCGGGCTCGTGCGACGACCGGACCGCGAGGACCGGCCGCCTAGTAGTGTGTCACATTGTTTTGAGCCTTTCGACTCACGAGACTCCTAGAGATATCATTGCCACCTTTGACTAGAGAGGATACGGCCTTAGAGGCGTTCAGGCATAATCCCACGGATGGTAGCTTCGCACCACCGGCCGCTCGACCGAATGCGTGAACCTACTACTACACTACTTTACACGCTGACGCACGAGATCGGTCACGCTTTAGGCTTGGCGCACAGCTTCCGCAAAGATTCGGTGATGTACGCGTACATGCCTGATAAGACATTCCCCGTTCAACTCAGTCTAGAGGACGTTCTTTCCATTCAACACCTGTACGGCGCTAAAGAAAACGTTAATTTTCCAAAACTAACGACCACGACACCGACGACTACCACAACGACAACGACAACGACAACGACGACGACGATAGCGACGACTACGAAAGACGTCGAGACGGATCTGTGCACCTTGCGAAACGTGGATACCGTATTAATAACGAACGGTCGATTGTACATCTCGCACGAAAGATACATGTGGTCGATCGATATAGACGGAAAAACTTACAAGAAACCCTTGCTATTGACGGACTACATGAAATTTCTTCCTAAGAATTTCACGCGTCTGACGACCGCGTATCAGGCGCCCTCGGGCAATATCGTGCTGTTCGCGGGCAATATGAGCTACGTGATCACTTATCCGCGTCTAACGCTAGTGTCAACTTGGCCGAGACCTTACACAGATCTCGGATTCCCGATGCGAACGCGAAGATCAACGACGTGCTGAACACGAACGGAGGACGAACCTTCATCATATACAACGATAATTTTGTGGGCGAGATAGACGATTGTTCGATGAATATCGTTAAGTTCTACCACATTGACATGATATTTCCGGGAATACCTCACAGCGTATCGTCGGTCTTTCGATACATCGACGGTAATCTATACTTTATCAGTAAAAACCGATTCTACAGATTCAACGAATTCACGAAAACCGTAACGGCATCCGGCAAATTTGATCTGGGGATCATCGGTATTACCTGCCCGGGAGAGGAACTGATGATGCAACTGCGAGATCTATTGAATCGATTCGTTCGAATTAACGCGAGGGAGACGTCGAATAGAGAAGAGGAAGAATAGAACGATTCGACGTAACCCCCCTTTTTGCATGCCACTCCTGAGAATATTAATGAAAGGAGGGGAATCGTAATTTATTTTTTCAAACTATATTCCGCCTCGACTTCCCTCGAACGACTCATTCTCGCGTGATCCGTCAACCGCAACAACGATCCGCGACAACGGAGAAAAAAAGAGAGATGTGCTCGACGTTACACGCCCCATATTTCGAACAGCGCCAATCCGACGACGATCTCGAGAACGGTGTCGGTAGCGCGAAAAAAAGAAGAAGAAGAGTCAACAAGCAATCGACGGAATTAGAAACTCCGTTTCCGAATCGGGGCAACGTCGACTCCCGGAAAAACACGTGGTGAGTTCGCAACGATCCCGTATCACTCGCCTACGATCTAACAATAATTTTTTTTCTATCTCCAGTCACGACGACGACGACTACTACGACGACAGTACTTTGAAAAGCGACATCAAACGTCATCCGGTGCGAATTCTGGAAAAAAGATACCTATTAACTAAAACGGGATACAAATTCATAGACGTCGGTATCACAGCCGTACTCCCGTGCTACGTGCATATCGTCACGGCAGGGAGATCTCGCTCTCGTCTGAAACGTGGAAGGAACTCGTCGATCAAAAACGCGCGGTGTTGTCCCACCTACAGCGCGGCAAGAACGAGCGCGCTCCACCACCGATGTGCATCGAAAACGGACATTTAACATTACGATTTGGAAAGATTAATAATCTCTCGACCCTACGCCTGGAAACATCCACGACTAGTCTGATCGTTTCGATAAACACCGTGCTCCATATGTTCAACCTCGACTTTTGCGTCAATCGCCTCGTGACCTCGTTGCGCGCGATAACCGGCATGATCGACGCGAAGCTGACGCGCTTCATCGCTATTGCAGCCACCGTGACGGATCCCGCGAACGTCCCGAGAGCGATACGTGAGCGCGAATTTTTCGATAGCAATGACATCGTTGATTGCGAGTTAGCCGCTCTGTGCTTCGGAAATACCAAAAAATTATTGTAAACATTTATCGTTAAAAATAAAGAGAGAGAACTTACAAAACTTTGTCCTTTACTGTACTTTTTTATCCTCCTCCCCGATATTCACTGTGTTTTTAAAGAATCACCTACGAATAAGAAAAAGTAAGAAATAATAGCGTAGGGTAGAAAATGATTCGGATATTTGTATATTTATTCGTCTCGAGATACACATACGTATATTTATATGTATTTTTTTATCTCATCTGTAATTAAAAAAAGTATGCGTATTCGCGAGATATAATTTTTTTTTCAAACGTCGCTCCGGCCGCTTTCGTAGACGACGTTCCTCGTTTTCTTCGTAACCCCGGGAATCTTCTTCAAATCGTCCGCCGCTTAGTCCAAAAACTGGCGCAGTAACTGTCGCTTGCGATCCGTACGCGACAAAGTGGTCAAGATCTGAGATCGCAATTTCGCGTATCTCCACCAATCACGCCTCTCCTTATTCGCGATATCCTTGACGTCGAAGACGTCCAGGCGGATCAACTGCGATCCGATCTCCCCGGGCGACCTCACGGTGAGCATCCGTCGATCCTTCACCTTCGATATATACTGCAGCATATGATCGAGATCGCGACCCGACTCCGTCAGGTCGAACAACGCGTCGAGCCCGCCGCTGCATCTTGCCTCCTCCTCCTTCTCGTCCCACTTCTCCACGCTGTACGAATGATCCATCGAAATCGCGGCGAGGCTATCCCCTTCCGCACCGACAAGCAAACTTTTGACGTATCTGTCATGATAGTTGATCCATTCGTAAAAGGTATCTTGTGTCATTAGATCACTCACTAATGACGAATACAACTTCGATAGAAGTCGATCGCGAATGAAATTATACATATCATTCTCTGAACAGGTAGGATTCTTAGGACCTTCCTTCAGCCACAATTTATGGAGCTCTGTTAGCACGCTCTTTATGTTGCTGCCCTCGCGCATACGACGTACGTTGCAATCGGTTCGATTCTGATTCATTTTCGTAAGGTACTTCGAGACGCTTGCGAGCAACAGTCTCAAATTCCGCGACGCCGAATATTCAGGATTCCAAATTTCGCGCAGCAGATCGAGCAAAGCGAAATTGACCGACTCGATATCCGTCGACGTGCGTTCGACGTCTACGACCTGATCCTCGAACGGCTCGTCCAACAACGACATCAGAACTTTCTTATCTTTCAGTTCACTCTCCATGGCACTCCTTCTCTCCATATGTGCGTACCGCGCGAGCTCAGACCATCAACGTTCTCGCACTTTCAAAATCTTCAAACTGACAATCTAATTGCGCAAAAAATCGTGTTTTCTCGCGCTTATATACTCCCCGAGAACCGCGCGTCTCCGATCTCGTCGTCCGATGAGCGACGAAAAATAGGGTCAGAGGTAACCGCGTCGTTTCCTTCCCGAGACCTTGAAAAACGAACGAAAATAGAAGATTCGTGTTTTCTCGCGCTTATATACGCCTCGAGAACCGCGCGTCTCCGATCTCGTCGCCTGATGAGCGACGGAAAAAGGGTCAGAGGTAACCGCGTCGTTTGCTTCCCGAGACTTTGAAAAAAACGAATGAAAATAGCCGCGACGGATGTATAGGATTAATATGGCAGCAGATAACAGCACGTCCTAGAACGTCGTTTCCTAAAGTCATCCCCGTGACTGCCTTGACAAATATTGTCGAACGTTCCCGCGCTTCATCGTTATCGCGGCCGGCGTGACCCGCAAACGTCCCGAGAGCGATACGCGAGAGCGGCGAATTTTCACAGTCGAAGCGTCTTCGCGGAAAATAACATCGCTTATCGCTATCGCGGCCGCCGTTACCCGTGATCCGCGAGCGTCCCGAGAGCGATACGCGAGAGCGGCGAATTTTCACAGTCAAAGCGTCTTCGCGAAAAATAACATCGCCGTCGAGTTCCGCCGACAAAGTCAAAGCGTCTTCGCGAAAAATAAGATCGCAGTCGAGTTGAAATAAAGTTGAACTACGCCGGTATGTGAATATTTTTAAGCGAAAATAATGATATTTTCGTTTTTACGTTCTCCATTTTTTGGTTCATACACAAAATTACGTGAACTTACAGAGTAGATAAGGTAAGCCGGTTCTAGATCAAGGCGTGGTGCTCGCGCGGGGTGCGGGGCGAGGGGATCTCGGTGGCGCGGGGATCTCGGCGGAGAGGGAGGATGACGTCATCGGCGTGGAGGGGGGCCATCACGAGGGTAGGAGGCGACCTTTAGGTTATAATTAAATAATAATAAAATAAAAATAAATAAATAAATAATTATGGTGTCGAAGACCATTTTTTCTAAGTCTGCGTTCCAAAAAAAAATCAACAAAAAAACATTTTACGTGACTTAAACAATAGATTTTTAGTTGAATGCAGAAAGAGGTTCTTTCAAGATTGCAGCCAGATATTTATTTATTTAGGTTATAATTATGGTGCCGAAGACCATTTTTTCTAGGTCTGCGTTTCAAAAAAAAAAAAATCAACAAAAAACCATATTTTACGTGACTTAAACTACCACCGTCCCCATAGTGGACAAATGAGGGTGAAAAACAGGGACGGACAAGTTCATACGTGCCGTGACGAAATTATTCTATTTTAGATAAAAGTTTTTATCATTGAACGCATTCGAAAATTTATAAGATAGACTTTGACTAATCCTGAAAAATAAGAGAAAAGGAATTTGTTACGGGGAACGTGAGGATTGAAGAAAAATAGATGAAAGTAGAAGTTACAAAAATGTTTATTTCTACAAATTCTTCATACGAAAAAATACAATTTAGTCGCTTAATTTACAATCCGCGATTCGACAAAATTATACGGTGGATTTCGGTAAAACGCAGCAAAATAAGTTCTAAAAATACTATATTAAAATACATATCGAGGAAAGTTAAATCGGTTATTTGCGTACGCACATTACGCTCGATGTTGTTATAATTTCCTCTGAGAATTAATTTCACAATATCTTCGTCTATATAACTTGTAGGAAGATTTAATTCTATTTCTAATAAGATAACGCACGCAATCGTTAACATTATTAGCCACTGATTTTAATGTGATAAATGCGCATCGATGCATTTCGCAATATTTTTCAGTCTGAGAAATGTAGACTTCTGCATCACAATTGCCACTGGATATGTTTTTTGTTTCTTCGCTGGCGAATAATTCTTCTCATCTACTTGATGACCCGACCTGGTGGAAGTATTCTCCTCGTTTTCCATGTATGCCATCAATATAGATCTTGCTCCGTAGGCCGAGATAAAATTGACGGAGATATTGTTAATGGAGATAGAATTCAGCCTCAATTTGGTTTCTCCATTTAAATATTCGTTCACAAGTCCCATGTTTTCTTGAAACTGCTGCCACGATTTTTCGTCGAAATAAATGCCGTCAGCATAGTTGCCGGTTAATTTCACCATCGGCACGAAAACTCCCTCGTTTGTTGCATGCAAACCCACATGAATTCTCTTCGTATGGGAGCTGTTGAGTCCGTATGTTGTCGATAGCAGCATATGAAATTGCTCGTTTCTTCCCTCGAAGTCGCGTCCCTTATCGGGAATCCCTTTATCGGGAATATCGCGAGTGAACATTCTCTTCTCAGAATTATTTGCGTCTTCACTGCGACTAGCCATTGTTCTTATTTCTTCGTAAGAGGTATACTTTTTTTCACTGACGAAGTTGTCGCTTCGAATAATGAGACTCGAATGATTTTGACTTCGTAACACTAGTTAAAACATTAATTCCGTTTGCAACGTTTTAGAAAAATTAGATGCGCGCGCGCAGATGAAAAATTATGATGTGGTGAAGGAAATTAGGAGAAGGAAACCACTAACAACTAATGGGAAAGCGGAAAAGACAATAAAGCATTGTAAAAATTATATATAATTTATTTTTTAAAAGATCCCAATTCTTTCTGGCGTCGCGACCACCAGTTAAATAATTTTAATACATTTTGTAATGCGCAATTCTTAACATGTTTTCCGCATAGCATAGTGTTAGTAACATCTAGATTATTTAAAGATTTGATATCTTCGTAATCCGCATCCAAAGTCTCGATGATCAGGTTTTCTCTCGCATAATTCTCAAGTAGATCCACCAGCCATTCTTGTTTCTGGCATCCCTTGACGTACATGAGAGTCGGCGTCTCGTCATCCTCTTCCGTACCAAGCACGGCTGACGTAATTAGGCGTTTTACCATGCCGTTTCCCTCATCCCATGGTAATCCATGGTGATTTGCAATCAGCAAGGAAGCACATGACTTGTCGGATTTTGTGAGAAGATTCCACGGCATGGGGCACGCAAAGATGTAATGCGCCAGAACGGTCCCGTTTCTCAGCACCGCCTCCTTTACAACAAATTTCATCCCGACGATGAATCCTTGCAGATCGACAAACGTTGGCACGATCATGATGCAACGAAGGAACGATCCGTACTATACCGTATCGCGCTACATCTGTTTCTCTTATATCGGAATATTTGTCGACATGGCGATTTACATGAGTTTGCGCACTACATTAGACAACGGGCAGTATTCGATTACGCGATCATGCAAGATGAGACAATAGGCGGTAGTATTTGTAGGTACATTTTCTTTACAGTCAAATTCTATTCGCACATCCACGGTGGCGCTCTTGACAGACTCGTTTTGTCGCGAGCAATCGATGACAACAAAAGGTCCTTCCGTCAGGAATGTATACACGCTGCAAAGCGTATCACTGTAATCGTATCCGTAATAAGTTTTACGAAAACGCGCGTACATATCAAAAAGAAGGCCGTATCGATTTTTAGTAAAATCTAGGTTCAAGTTGTAACCGAACGGTACTACAGGGGTTCACGATACGCGTTTTGTGTCCTCTAATTCAACGGTCGCCACTCGGTTTGACCTTGGATAACCGAGAAGGTAAGTATCTATGATCTCTCGAATCATCAATTTAACTAATTATTCTTCTTTTCAGGTTCCCGCCATGGATGGATCATCGCCGTCGCCGACTCCAGGATCATCGCTAATAATCGCCGACCAGGATCAACGATGGATCACGCCGATGGATCAGGTAAGTAGAAAGTAAGTAAATTTGATAATTCTCGAAAATTATTAATAATAATTCCAAATTATTTATTCCTGATTCTCACACAGGTGGTTGTTAACATGAATCGCTGTTCACAATCGTCAATCGAGCCATCGTACGCAAGGTGGCTGACCATGGGATCCGATGTATGTTATCGGCGAAATTTCGGAAATTATTAATAATAATCCCGTAATAACTATGTATGATCTTCGCACAGATGGTAATTAACACGAATTGTTGTTCACAGTCGTTTGATGAGCCGTCGTACGCAAGATGGCTGGCCATGTGATCCGATGTATGTTATCGGTGAAATCTCGGAAATTATTTATAATAATCTCGTAATAACTATGTATGATCTTCACACAGATGGTAATTAACACGAATTGTTGTTCACAGTTGTTCGATGAGCCGTCGTACGCAAATCGCTGTTCACAAAATCCGCTGAGCACAGGTGCCCTTTCGCCTAATGGCGCACAATAATCGGTAATGCAATACTGTTCGCTAATGTTAAAGCGAATGTTAACGCGTTTCGCGGGCGTTCCCGTTTGTTAGGGATGTCGTGGAGTAATATCTACGCACTCGGTTTACGTTCGCGGGACTTAAGCTGGCCACACACACTTTTCGTAGAACGTAACAGTAGGGTTTCGACCAATCGCGTTGCTCAATTCGGAAGTCTGTAACCGTAGAAGTAACAGTAACAGTAGTGATCGAAAATTCAGCTGGCCACACACACTTTCCGTAGAACGTAACAGTAGGGTTTCAACCAATCACGTTGCTCGATTCGGCCGTCTGCAATCGTAGAAGTAACAGTAGCAGCAGTGGTCGAAAATTTCAACATGTTGGAATTCTACTGCTACGGTTTTATAGATGGCCAATCAGATTGCGAGGTTGTCTGACATCGTAGTTTGGCGCGATAAACAAAGCATCCGTGAACAAGCTGCATAACCACAAAAATTTGGGTAAATATCGGATTGGAATCTTGTGAAAATAAAATCGTAAAATGAATCATTCGTACGACAAAACATATTATACGGACCCCGAAGATTCACAAGATATGGGTGTGTCTGTGACCGAATTGAATATTGAATCCGATGCTACTTTCATCGACGTCGTGAGAGGTTATCCTCATATTTATGCAAAAAATTTAAAAGATTTTAAAGATAAAAATGTACGTGAACGGTCATGGGTGGAAATAGCATCCGTTATGAATTGTTCGGGTATGTGGAATTATACAGATTTGCAACTAAAATATATTTACAGAAATAAACACGTGAAATTATTTACAGTGGAAGATTGTCAGAAACGATGGACACGCTTGAGGGATAGATTTTCAAAAGAGCGGAGGTCACGGGATGCAGAAACAAGAAGCGGTAGTGGGAGTACTACAGGAAGAAAAGAATTTCCTTTATATCAAAATATGATGTTTTTTTCGGAACATATTCAGTCAAGAAAGTAAGTAATGTAGCTAAAAAATATAACAAGCATTCTTGAAAATATACTGTTTTTGAACCTCAATGTTTTAGAACCTATACAAACTTGCAGTCCGCTAATCAACAACAACCGGCACACGCACACGCAGCGTTGTCTTGCAATTCATCAAGTGCTCGAACAATCCAAAATCCTCGATCTTCAATATCATTATCACCTTCACTGTCACCATCAAACTCTGAAAGCAGGCCATTCTCTTCGGTGTCATTAGCAAGCTCCCGAAATACCCCATCACCTCAAACATGTACTCGTCAACAATCATCAATTCCTCAAAATATTTCACTGTCGAGAAATTCTGACTTGCAGTCCGCTAATCAACAACAACCGGCGATCAATGCACACGCAGCGTTGTCTCGCATTTCGTCAAGTGCTCGAACAATCCAAAATCCTCGATCTTCAATATCACCTTCAGTGTCACCATCAAGTTCTGAAAACATGCCATTCTCTTCAGCGTCATCAGCAAGCTCCCAAAATCCCCCATCACCTCAAACATATATTCCACTGTCGAGAAATTCTGCATTGCTTCCAGCACATAGTGGCTCAACACAGCCTAGTTCTCACAATTTCACTATTCCCGCGACATCTCCACAATCTATTGTGCCTCCTCAGTTCTTATCTGACGTTGAAGAGCCAACAAATACAGAGGCATCTTCACAAGAAAACATTTCGACACCTAAGAGAAGATGTAAGTAACATATTTTTAATGTACTATGGGAGCTTTTTTGGCAATGAATAAAACAAAGATACTTGTGTCGACTTGTGTCGTTTGCTGAAAAGCTCCCTATAACGACCTGCCGTTTTCTCAAACGCGGGCTAGCTCGTCGGATTCCGGAGTTCGAGAGATAGGGCCAGAGGCAATAACACGATAATTTAGATTGATGTTTAATCTTAATTTATTACAAATTAATATATTTACAATGATAGTAAATTAATAAACGTATTTACAAGAACGTATTAATAACCGTATGCACAAAGCGTGAAATACTATATGTACAAACGTGGATCGGTAGCTCGCGACACGTGTCGTGACTACCACTTTACGTGGTCCAGCGACGAGCGGTGGACGCTAAGCCGGATGTCGAATAGAATCGGAAGTTCGGCCGATCGGCATCCGGCTAGTGTTGGCCGAGAAACGATGCTTTATAGGGGTGCATCGTTACAGTACTGGCTGTGATTTAATATTTTTCATAGTTTAACAATTTTTGATTTTGTATATTATAGCAGAGAATATACAACAACAGGATGATTCTTTTGGCGGATGGATTAAAAAGAAAAAACGCACTGACAATGTTGAAACAAATTTTTTGAAAGTATCGTCGGAATTAAGTTCATATCTGAAAACAAAAAACATACTGCAACATAATACAACATCAAATGCAAGCGATGTGGAGTCATTTGGAAAATGGATTTCTTGTGAATTGGGAAAATTGCCTGAAATGGATAAAAAACAAAAAATGGAAAAAATTACACATATTATATTCAGTTAATAAGTTTATGTACGTATTATGAGATGACAAAACAAATTATATTTAGTTATTAATAAGTTTTTATGTACGTTGGTTAAGATTTGGTTAGCAAACATTTAGTATAATATAAAATATATAATATATGATAGCATATGATTATAAATATATACGTTTATATATAAAATATATATGATTATTAAATATTTTATATAAACATTTGTATTATCTGTTTATTCTCTGTTTGTCCCTCTTCTAATATAGTCATACTGCCATGGAATCTCTCCTGCTTGGGTTACAAAGTAATCTGCTAAAATGTCACGTTGCTCCATTGCATTTCTGCTCGCTCGATGTGCACCAGTAGGTTGTAAACGTTGTGATTGCATCTGTTCATTCCTCCAAGTTCCTTCAATTACTTGACCGTTTTCTAATTCTGAATCGACAAAGATTGGTGGACAGTATAATCGTTTTTCCGGCGTACGCTTTTCATCATGTGTCTTTAAAAAATTATGGAGACATACAGTACTTATTACTATCTTGTCAACGGCGTTTAAATCCAAACAAATTGGTCGACGATAAACTCTCCAACGTGCAGAAAGTATTCCGAATGCGTTCTCTATCGTTCTTCTAGCACGAGATAATCTATAATTGAATATTTGCTTTTTTTCTTCCAATCTTCGTCCAGCGTAGGGCCTCATAAAATTGTTCATCAGTGGGAAAGCTTGATCACCGATGAAAAAATATGGCGTTGATTGATTACTGCCAGGAAGTTGTATCTGCCCTTGTGGCACGTTCAATGTTTCATATTTAACTCCTTGGCCTATTTCAGATGAAGCAAATATGCTCCCGTCGCTAATACTGCCATTAGTACCAACGTCAATAAGAGTAAATTTATAATTAGAATCGCAAGCAGCCATTAGGACAATGCTGAAACTTTTTTTATAGTTAAAGTAGACGCTTCCAGAATTTGGCGGAGCTTGAATGTGTACGTGTTTTCCATCGAACGATCCAACGCAATTCGGATATTCCAATCTTTAAGAAAATCTGCAGCGATTTGTTCCCATTTTTCTGACGTTGGAGGGACTACATATAGTGGGACCAATACTTTGCTTAATACGGTACAAGTGTGCTTAATGACCGAAGATGCTGTTGACTCTCCGATTCTATATGCAAAAGCGATAGAAAGCAGTTGATCACCAGTAGCCAGATATCTGTAATTATGACAAACATTATTCAGTTTAGCCTCGCATCGTGTGAGTATTTTGATCAACTAAAAAGAAATAATACATATGCTCCATATATTTAGTTTGTTTGTGGTACTTGTACATACAAACTAAGCAAACTAAAGCATTGGAGCTAGCACTATACACTTTTAGTTCCACTTTCTTCTTCATCTTTTGTATATTGAACTTACTCTACAGAATAGTGCACAGTACACTTCTAGTACTCTGTGCAAATATAAACAAACCTATTGTCTATGCAATTTTAAAATACATAAGTGATTGAATACATATGACTAACCTCAAAGTCAAAGACAGTCGTTGTTCTGGGCACAGAGCTCTCCAATTATTTTTCCTTAAAAATGGTTCAACCAATTCCAACAATGAATAAAAGACGTTAACGCTCATTCTAGTATATCGAAAAAACATTTCTGTATCATCTTTCAGTTCTTGAAATAGAGCATTAAAATCTCCTTGCTGATTACGGATCTTATTGATATTCCTAACCCACCATCTCCGATTAACCCAACGCTTAGAATAATTTCTTCTTCTTCTGCGTAAGAAAATGTATGCAGTCATCCAATGATAAATATAAAACAGTTGTATGTCGTCCATATTCTGAAAGAAAACAACAAATTCTATTTAACCTTTGCTTAAAGATTAAATATTTAAGTTAATCAGTTTGTTTCTTTAATTTTCCAATTATATCGATTTATAATAGAATATGATATTTAATGCATAAATTTGTACTCACCCAAAGATAATATAATGAAAAATTTATTCTACGACAATCGATAAATTTATACTCTTATTTCTCAAATATTTCGCTGACAATTCACTCCTATAACCTATACTACAGCGTCCGCAGCAAATAAAGCCAAGCCTGCCACGGTCAGCCACGGTTATCGTAGCGACGCTGCGTTTACGAACGTAGTGTGTCTTGCAGACTCGTACGTGTTCCT
Organism: Temnothorax nylanderi; assembly: GCF_030848795.1. Classification (NCBI taxonomy): domain Eukaryota; kingdom Metazoa; phylum Arthropoda; class Insecta; order Hymenoptera; family Formicidae; genus Temnothorax; species Temnothorax nylanderi. The sequence continues at coordinate 166,634 of NW_027249361.1, read as the reverse complement.
ACTGTTACGTTCTACGGAAAGTGTGTGTGGCCAGCTTTAGCGCGACGACGAATATGCTACGTTATAACGTGTTACCTCTACGACGATCCACGAGAGACTGCCTCGAGTGGTCCCTCTCTCTGTGGCTCCCCACCATCGCGCTTGACCCCCACTCCGCCGCGGTACCAACTTTCTCTTTTCGAGAACATTCGCAACTGCGTAGTTGATCACGCGATGTCCCCGTGCGGACGTTCTAGAACGTTCCCGTGGAAATTTCCATGGGTTTCGCGATCCGGACGCTTCCCTTCCTTGATGCCGCTGCACCAGGTTTTTACCGCTGGCGGTTTGCGTCCGCCGTTGACGCCGACCTATGCGCACGCCTTATAATGATTTACTGTTACCGTTCCCGGATGCACTTCCCGTGGAAGATGTCCGGGTGCAGAGCACCGTGTCCGCCGTTGACGCCGACCCTCCCTGACTCATGCTCGGAACCTGGTACACTGGTTTTCGAGGTCCTTCCCTGCAGAAGATGTCTACGTCTCGACTTCGCGGACGGTTCCCTATCTCGCTTCCCGGTCGTCGGATCTCGACGCCGTTTGGCTATGCACCTACCCCGGGTGTTACGCTTTGGTCAGGGGTACTTTATCCCTGTAGATGACGCACGGTTCAAAAGATCGCGGACGGTCCACTAACTTGCGCCTGCGCTATCGGATCACGGCGCCGACCTTATATGTATTAATTTTAGGTGTCGCGCGTCGGTCAGGGATACTTAATTCCCGTGGATGATTCACGGTTACGGAGATCGCGGACGGTCCACCATTCCGCACTTGCGCTGTCGGATCTTGACGCCGACTGGGTATGCCTTACTTTCAGGTGCCCTACCTCGGTCAGGGACTGTTTGTCCTTGTGGATGACCTTCGATTAAGGGGATCGTGGACTTTCCTCTATCTCGCCCCCACGTGGTCGGATCTCGATGCCGACCGGCCCTGATCGGTCGTTGGATCTCACGCTCCCGTCAGGGAATACTTATTCCCGTCGGAGATGTCGAACGCTCGACTTCGCGGACGCGTCACCGGGTATGTCCGGGGTGTCCCCCTCATTGAAGAATGTGTGTGGCTCTTGCCGTGATCATGCGTGTTTCGCGCCGATTCAAGCATGTGAAAATGAAAATTAACCGATAGTTCGGCTTGAGCCGTAATAAAAGAAAACTAAATTGTCGAATTGGCGGAACAAGGTAACTTAACCTACGTGAACCGGAGCTCGGCGGACTCAGCTGCTACGGTTATCGCTACCTAATCCTATGAAATACGCAACTGCGCCGGATGGAATCGTTAAAGGAAACTTAAATCTATAAGGAAAATGTCTCCCCATCCTCGGAACGCTTCTTACAAGGGAACGGTCGGAAGTGTCCCTACCCGATTTGGATGCGCTTTGGATATGTTGTTGAGCATCAAAAAATATTAGACACGTATTTTTTTTTTGCTGCGTATCTCGACGTTTAGGGGTTGAAACAACCCCTCGAAAATAACGGATTTTATAGTTTTTTGCGAATATCTTCGAAAATATAAGGCGTAACGACAAAAAATTTGTACGAAATGTTTATGGCTTTTTGTGCTCTTTACAATGGCGTAATCAGATTTTTCAAATTTGTTACATTTTTTAATTTAACCCCACCTATTATTTTTGCCAAATATAACAATTTTTCCAACGCAAATTTTAGAGCGTTAAATGCCAAATACATCTATGTGTATTTTTATTATGTTCGAGATTCCGCTATCGCGTTGCGCCATCTCATCAGATGGCAGCATCGATCGGGTATCGACAGGCCGGATCGACGCGGCAGCTTGCGCAAGCACGGGCGCGCTCATCGCGAACTTCTCCCTCGCGCCATAGAGAAAAATGTCCGCGCTGTGACGAGACGTACGACGTGTGCTCTGTGCGTTTCTCTAGTGGGACTACGGATTGAAGCTGCCGAGATACTTAAAGTGCCCATCGCAGTGATTTAACGTGTAAAGAGACCGCTCATCAGCTCTGGTACATCAACACGACGACTCAGGCTCACACGTGCGCGAGTGCCGACCGCCACGTGTCTCAACGGCTCACGGGCAAATCACCACGAGCGAGGCAATTCATATAATTGTCTCGCGCATCAAAGACTTATCATTCATACACCGCTCATCATTTCTCAGGTCAGATTGTATATATTTAGACGCATTAAAGACGGCTCAGACTGTGGTCTGAGTTACATTAAACAAAAGAAAGAATTTGTTAACACCCTTCACGCGCGTCCTTTTCATCCCGCTACCATCGCCGGGATTAATCAGCGATTTCGCGAACAGATACCATTATTCGATTTTTGGCAAGACGAGATGATATGTGGTATAGGCGTCGCGCTGTAGGTAGGTGTTGCGTTATTTCTGTTCAGTTGCGCCGTACGCTTAAAAATTTCCATTTCAACTCCGGGATGACCGAAAGCGCTGATGCAAAGGCCAGCCCAAGGCACTGACAGCGAGAGGTTAACGCTATTTCGAGAGACCTAGACTAGCAACGGAATGTCGACTCCGACAAATTGTAAGATCGGGCGGGCAGTCGCAAATCATAATCTGAACGAACACGTGCGTCACATTACCCGCTACAATAATATAGGGGAGACCGGGGCTAGACCGCTAACGGGGTAAATCCGCCAAATCAAATATCTCGGAACCTGTATATTGTGCGAACTCGCTATTAACATTGTAAACGCTGCTTATGGTACCCATGTGACCAACGGAGTTTCGGCAGATTACCTGCCGTGTTATGATTTTTACGAGGGCAAACGTGTTTTCGGAAGGTGAAAGTTACATTTTCTGCGCGTGGAAATTTTGTAATATCTGCTATAATATTTGCTCTCCAAATCTCGAGGTACGTGATTATAAAGAGTAATGCATGCTGAACACGAATCCAGTGTAGTTTTTTCATTATCGTTGATGTCTAATATTTCGTGGGCGATCAAACCTGAAACTTGTGTTTGGGGTTAATCCGTCAGTAAGCAGTCCGGGTGCATTTCCAAGGCATTTCCGGGCATTTCCAGGCTCACTGCATATGGAATATGGATGAGACGGGAATTACAACCATTCAGACACCGAATAGAGTCATCGGACGTCGAGGAGTGAAACAAGTCGGGCGAGTGACTTCTGCGGAAAGAGGAACCCTCGTAACTATTTTTTAATAACGTTTCGCATAAAAATTTCAAATAAATTTTTATATTTTTCTCTTAAAAAACAATTATTAAGATGTATCCTATCATTTTTCAGGATTAGATGTACGTATATGTATTGAAAATGCAGTGTAACGGTTAAACCCCGGCATTTTTGAGATTTCTATTTTTGCACCGTTGTCGTTTTTGCTCTATACCGGTTAAACAAAGCGACGTAGATAAAAATTTCCTGTATAAATTTTGTAGCTAAAGGTTCACTCTTTACAGTGGTATACCACTTTTAACTACAATTATTTATTTTGTTGTTAAAAATCGGCACCGAAAAAAAACTAACGGTCTAGCCCCGGTCTCCCCTACTATCCCGGTTACGGCACAACAAAATCAACAACCAAATTCACGCATTTGAATATCATTTGCTTGTGTCATAATTCCGAAAAGCAAGCATTTCAGATCATAAGTCTGAAGTGTAAAGAACTGTGTTGTACGCTGTCGTTTTGTGAACATGTAAGTGCATTTTTATTGTTAACTTTAAAACAACCTTGCTTCGAAACGCGGATCTAGCTCGCGGCTGGGCTGGGTTCGAAGGAGGTGCGGAGGAACGGACGCGAGGCGAGGTTTGGCAAAATGAAGTGTATCGTGGTTAGCAATAACGTAACAGAGTTTATTCTATAATGAACGGTCGCGATATTTACAACGGGTTGAGAATACAGTGGAACAGTTGTGGTACGTACAACGGTGCGGTGAGCGCAGGACACAGAGTCAGGGCGCACGCGGTGCGCGCGAGAATGCACGCGTGTTGCGATCGTGACGGGCGATCGGCTTGTGGCGGGTGGCGCGAGGTAAAGCGCGGTGCGCACGGACGCGGATACGGCGACGAGATCGCTGTAATTCGGCGCGTTAGGCGGCAGGAGTATCCGGTGAGAAGCGCTCGGTGGAGGCAGAGAAACGCTCTGCCCCCGTTCGGATAACTCCGGGTGCAGGGAAGCCGGTCGTGTATCGAGAAGCGCTCGGTGAAGATAGAGTATGCCGGAGGCTCTCTACCTTCGTTCTGACTAGCGGGTGCGTGGTGTAAGAAAGCTGGTCGCCTATCGAGAATCGCTCGGCGAAGACAGAGAGTGCCGGAGGCGCTCTACCTTCGTTTTGACTAGCGGGCGCGTGGTGGAAGAAAGCTGGTCGTCTATCGAGAATCACTCGGCGAAGACAGAGAATGCCGGAGGCGCTCTACCCTCGTTCTGACTTGCTAGAGAGATGCGGGAATTCAGGATCGGTGCGGTCGGTCGGAACGTTGATCAGGAAATCGCATTTAGCGTTAAAAACGCTCGTCTTTTATACCCGGCGCGGCGGTGTTACGCAGTGGCGGGGGTAGCGACGGCGATCGCGAGCGCCGGGATGGTGCGGCGGAACGGTCGGAAAATACGGCGTCCCGACGCCGCGATCGCGTTCGGCGGTCTTCGGTCGCGGTCGGCACCGCTCGGCGCGTCGAGGCGGTTGCCGCGGCAAGTCCGTTCGCGGGCTTCCTAAGCGTTTAAAATACGGTGGGCACACCGTGCCCGTTCCTCGCCCGGCGGATGGTCGGCCGGGCGGCATCGGCAAGGTGTTAGGCCGGAACGATGCATTTTAGGGGTGCATCGTTACATCACCCCCCTCCTTGGAAAAGCGCGAATTTGGCGCTCTATGGCTTCGGCTTTATTTCCCGGATGGTTCGGACGGAGCCGGTCGCATTAAAGCGTATATGCCATCTCTTTCCCCGGGATCGCATCTCATGTTGGCGCGACACGTGGGCGTAAAAATGCGGCACCCAAATAATATGCCCGGGTTCACTTCCACCGGGATCGGAGGTGGTGGTTTGGGCCCTTCCGCCCGCACGGGCTGGACGTTGGCCGGGGCTGGTTGCGGCGGAGGCGGCGCGTGTATCTTCGCCGTGGCTGGTTCCGGCAGTGTTGTCGTCGTGGCCGGCGGGTTGCTGGCCGGTGCCGGTGGCGAAGCCAGAAACTCGGTTGCTGGTGCGGCCCGTGGCTTCTTTCGGTTTAGCGGAGGTGGCGGGGTGGTGAGCCACTCCAACTTTCGCCGTTGCTGCCCGTCGGAACGCTGCACCGCGCAGCCGATCGTCGGCACGTGTTTGCGTGTCGGCGGTGCGACTGCGGGTTTGGCGATGGCGGCGGTGGCGGCGGCAACGGTGGCAGAGCCCGTGGCAAAGAGCCTCGTCCACGTTGCGCCAAAGCCTGGGCAGACCGGATCGTATTCTACTGGCTCTGCGAGGAGTTTATCGATCTCGGCCAGGATATCGCTCTCAATTTTTGACTTGCTCTGGTCGGTCTCCATGGCTCGTCTGTGAGCTCTCTTTCTCGGTGTCGGTATTTATTGTATTGTTAATACCATGATATTCTGGAGTGGGGCACTTATTCGGCTTCGCCGTTGTCCTCCGAATTTGTCTCGTCGTTGTTGTTCTCCTTGTTATCGACGTCGCTGTTTTCGCCGGCGTCGGTTTCGGCGTCGCTCTCGCTGTCGGTGTTTTCGGTCGCAGGGGAGGGGGCCGATTTCAAATCTTGCACGTGGATATGCCGTATCCACTTGCCGCTTCGGTCGCGCAGATCGACGATTACCGGCGATATTATTCGGCGCACCTCGAGGGGCCCGCGGAACTTTGGCGCGAGCTTTGCGTTAAACGCGGCGGCCTTGTTGGAGAGCGGGTATTCGCGTTTCCATACCCACTCCCCGACTTTCGGTGCCCATTGACGGCGTCGTAGGTTGTAATATTTTTCTTGCCTCTGGAAAGCGCGCGCCAATTGTATCCGCACAAGTTCGTAGGCTTCCTCGAGGTGACGTCGCGTTTCGTCAGGCGGGGCGGCGTCGGTATTCGGGGTGGCCGCTCGGTTGAGTGGGGAGGTCTGTTCGCGGCCGAAAATTAGATACGCGGGGGTATAGCCCGTGGCTTCATGGTGAGCCGTATTGTAGGCGAACTGGAGTTCGGGGATGCGCTCATCCCAGTTACGATGATTTCGGTCGACGTATTGGGATATCATGGTTTTTACAACCCGGTTCGTACGCTCGACCGGGTTGCAATGCGGCGCGTGGACCGGCGCGTATACGTGTCGTATGTTATGCGCGGCGAGCATCTTTTCTAATTTGCTGGAACGGAGTTGCGTACCGTTATCGGATAAGATCGAGTCTGGGCAGCCGTGGCGGAATACAATGGCTTCGGCGATGTGCGTGGTCACGGCGGAAGCGGTGGCGCGACGCAGGGGCCGCATCTCTAGCCATTTAGAGAAGCGGTCCTGTATTGTCAGGAGCCACGTGTGGCCCTGCTTTGAGCGTGGCAGCGGTTCGATTAAGTCGAGTGTGACTTGCTGCCACGGGCGGGTGACGGAGGTGGCGTGCAGCGTTCCCGCCGGTCGGGTTTGCGCGACCTTGTGTCCTAGGCACCGGGGGCAATTTCGGACGTAGTTCGCGATTTCCCGGAACATGCCGGGCCAGTAATATATCCGGGCGATTGCGTGCTATGGTCTTCGCGATCCCGAGGTGTCCGGCGGAGGGAGCGTCGTGGTTCTGGCGGAGGATTTCGGGGCGTTGTTCCTTGGCCACGCATGCCTTCCACTGGTTTTCGGGCGGGGTTTCGTTAAAGTTTAGGTCATGAAGTACGTGTCGGTATAACTTCCCGTCGCGGACGTCGTAATCGGGGTGGTCCCGGGGGTTTTCTTGCGCGGCCCGTAACATCCGGCGGTACCATGAACAGCGGGGCGGTGTCGTGACGGCGGCGGTGGTGGGTTGCCGCGACAAGGCGTCCGCGATTCGGTTGAGGGCTCCTTTCCGGTATTTAATCTCTAGGTCGTGTTGTTGGAGCTCGAATGCCCATCGGCCCATCCTGCCGGTCGGGGTGTCTAACTTTTGCAGCCACCGTAGGGTCTGGTGGTCGGTGATAACGGTAAAGGGATACCCCTCTAGATATTCACGCATCCGGCGGATCCCCCAGATTACTGCTAGGCATTCGAGCTCGGTTGCGCTATAGTTTCGTTCGGCCTGGTTTAACGTGCGACTCGCGTACGCGATTACTCTTTCCCCCTCTGGGAAATTTTGCGTGAGCACGGCCCCGAGGCCGGTTGTGCTGGCGTCGGTCTGCAGGACAAATCGCCGTGAAAAATCGGGGCAGGCGAGGACCGGCGCGGTCTTTTAGCTTCTCGAACGCGGTATCTTCCTCTTCCCCCCAGTTCCAGCGGGCGTGTTTTCGCGTGAGCGCGGTGAGCGGCGCGGCGACTGTCGCGAAATCTTGGATGAAGCGCCTGTACCACGACGCTACTCCCAGGAATTGCCGTACTTGCTTAACTGTCTGCGGCCGAGGCGACTGCCCGGATCTTCTCTGGGTCGGTACGGATCCCTTCGCGGTCGACGATGTGCCCGAGATATTGTAGGCTGTCCACGCAGAATTTGCATTTGGCCGGGTTGAGCCGTAAGTTCGCGGCGCGGAGGCGGCGGAAAACTTCGCGCAGTATGCGGAGGTGTTCCTCGAACGTCTTCGTGATTATAATTATATCGTCGAGATACACGAACACGTGTGGCTCGAGTTCCGGCCCGAGCACGGTATCTAGTAGCCGTTGGAACGTCGCGGGGGCGGAATGTAAACCGAAGGGCATGACTTTGAAGTGGAAGAGCCCCTTCCCGGGTACGGTGAATGCGGTGATCGGTCGGCTTGCCGGGGTGAGGGGGACCTGCCAGTACCCGCTCTTAAGGTCGAGCGTAGTCAGGTATTTCGCCCCTCGTAATTTGTCGAGCGTCGCGGTGATTTGGGGGAGAGGGTAGGCGTCGGTCTCGGTTGCGTCGTTAACCCGGCGAAAATCGATGCAAAATCGGTGGCTCCCGTCTTTTTTCCGTACCACGACGACCGGGGAACTCCATGCGCTTTTTGAGCACTCGATGACCCCTCCCGTTCCATTTTTTCGACTTCGGCGTTAATGATGGCCTGCATGGCCGGGTTGCGTGGTCGGTACCGCTGCTTAATCGGCTCGATGTTCGTTTTGACGCGGATATGGTGGGCAGTTTTGTCGGTTGGCCCGGTTATCCGGTCGAAGAGGGAAAGTTCTTCCGCGAGGAACGCTCGGAGCCTCTCCTCGGTCGGGGTTCGCGGGGCGATGCCCTCGGTCATTGCGGTGGCGGGTGTCTGGCTGCGGTGACTCGCGGTGTCCGGCGCGGGAATGGCGTGGCCGAGTTTGGCCCAAAAATCCACCCCGAGTAACATCGCGTTTTTCAGGTTCGGCATAATCGTAAACGAGTGCCAAACGGTCTTGCCGGCGGTCTGAATCGGCAATCGGACGCGGCCGGGCAGCGTTATTAGTTGCCCGTTGGCTAACTGGACTTGTCCTTCGTCCGGCGTTACGGGGAAGCCGAGGGTTTGCGCGAGCTGGGCGGTGTGCTCGTTGACAAACGATATGTCTGAGCCAGTGTCTAGTAGGGCCTCTAACGGGCGGTCGCGGATGCGCGTTTTTAGGTGCGGCCGGGGCGTGAATCTTACGGGGAGGACCGGGGGGCGGCCGGCGTTTCCGCGGTCCCGGTTTCGTTTCCCGGCGGCGGGTGACAGTCTTTTGTCAGTACGCCGTCCTTGCCGCATTGCGAGCAAAACTTCCGGGCGGGGCGTCGGCAGTCGAAGCGCGTGTGGCCGCGTTGCTTGCAACGCCAGCAGCACTCGCTTCGACTGTACACGGCGGCGGTGACCGGGGGGTCGGTGGCGGTGCTTTTCGCGACGGTGCGCTTTTTGCGATTCTGCTGCAATCGTTCGAACTCGCCTGCTCGTTGCTGCAGTTCCCGGGGGCTGAGGACGTCGCTTCGCCAGATACGGTTCTGATAATCGGGGTGCATGTTTTCGTAGAGCTGCTCGACCTGCTCTTCGGTCGAGTAGCCCCCTGCCCTACGCATGAGGGTCAGCATTTGTGTCGCGTATTTCACATACGGTTCCCCGTCTTTCTGTACGCGGTCGCGGATTTCATTTACCAGTTGCAGTCGGTATCGTCGCGGCAGGAATGTCTCTTTAAAATCGGCGATAAAATCCCCCCAGGTCAACCATCCGTCGCGGTTGTTACGGTACCACAGGAGGGCGTCCCCTTTTAGGAGTTCGGGCAGCCCGCGGAGCCAGTGGTCATCGTAGAATTCGTACGCGGCGCGAAGCTCGTCGATCCGTTCTAGGAATGCCCATGGGTCCTTCCCGTCGAAGTGGAGGCCCCATTTTCGCATTTGATTCATTATCTGAGTGGTGGGGGGGGGGGCGGGGTCCGTCGGGCGGTCGGCTGAAATTATCGTTACGGGGGATGCCGGTATTCCGGTGGGTACGGTCAGCGTTATTGGGGGGGGGGCGTCGGACGCGTTCGTCGGTATTCCGGTGGGCACGGTCAGAGTTAGCGGGAGGGCGTCGGACGCGTTCGCCTGGAACTGCTCGGGATGGGCGTCGATAAATCGATTTAATCGGCGGCGTAGATCGTCGAGATTGCCCTCGGTGTCGAGTCCGAGTGAACTTAGTTCGGTTATCAAGTCGGCCTTATTTAGTCGATAGAAATACTCCTTCATTTTGCCGGTTTCCTGGGTCCGTTCCTTACGGTCAGGTCCCTATTCGGGCGCCATAAAACAACCTTGCTTCGAAACGCGGATCTAGCTCGCGGCTGGGCTGGGTTCGAAGGAGGTGCGGAGGAACGGACGCGAGGCGAGGTTTGGTAAAATGAAGTGTATCGTGATTAGCAATAACGTAACAGAGTTTATTCTATAATGAACGGTCGCGATATTTACAACGGGTTGAGAATACAGTGGAACAGTCGTGGTACGTACAACGGTGCGGTGAGCGCAGGACACAGAGTCAGGGCGCACGCGGTGCGCGCGAGAATGCACGCGTGTTGCGATCGTAACGGGCGATCGGCTTGTGGCGGGTGGCGCGAGGTAAAGCGCGGTGCGCACGGGCGCGGATACGGCGACGAGATCGCTGTAATTCGGCGCGTTAGGCGGCAGGAGTATCCGGTGAGAAGCGCTCGGTGGAGGCAGAGAAACGCTCTGCCCCCGTTTGGATAACTCCGGGTGCAGGAAAGCCGGTCGTGTATCGAGAAGCGCTCGGTGAAGATAGAGTATGCCGGAGGCTCTCTACCTTCGTTCTGACTAGCGGGTGCGTGGTGTAAGAAAGCTGGTCGCCTATCGAGAATCGCTCGGCGAAGACAGAGAGTGCCGGAGGCGCTCTACCCTCGTTCTGACTTGCTAGAGAGATGCGGGAATTCAGGATCGGTGCGGTCGGTCGGAACGTTGATCAGGAAATCGCATTTAGCGTTAAAAACGCTCGTCTTTTATACCCGGCGCGGCGGTGTTACGCAGTGGCGGGGGTAGCGACGGCGATCGCGAGCGCCGGGATGGTGCGGCGGAACGGTCGGAAAATACGGCGTTCCGACGCCGCGATCGCGTTCGGCGGTCTTCGGTCGCGGTCGGCACCGCTCGGCGCGTCGAGACGGTTGCCGCGGCAAGTCCGTTCGCGGGCTTCCTAAGCGTTTAAAATACGGTGGGCACACCGTGCCCGTTCCTCGCCCGGCGGATGGTCGGCCGGGCGGCATCGGCAAGATGTTAGGCCGGAACGATGCATTTTAGGGGTGCATCGTTACAACTTTTATTGGTTTCTTACGCTTGTTACTTTTTCCTTTGGTATTGAATATTTAATATAATTTTTTATTCAGCTTTTACTCAATTCTTTGCCAGTTTTGCCAGTGACTATATAATCTTTTGGGAGAGATGCACTTGGACACGGTACATTTGGACACGGTCATTTGCACACGATCAATCGGACACCGTTTATTTGGCCACGGTTCAATCGGACACCGTTTATTTGGCCACGGTTCATTTGGACACCGTTTATTTGGACACGGTTTATTTGGACACGGTTCATTTGGACACCGTTCATTTAAACACGGTAATTTGGACACGATCAATTGGACACCGTTTATTTGGACACGGTTTATTTGGACACGGTTCATTTGGACACCGTTCATTTGGACAGGGTGCATTTGGACAATGTTTATTTGGACACGGTGCATTTGGACACCGTTCATTTGGACACGATCATTTGGACACAGTCAATTAGACACCGTTTATTTGGACACGGTTCATTAGGACACCGTTCATTTGGACACGATGTATTTGGACACCGTTCATTTGGACACGATCATTCGGACACGATCAATTGGACACGGTTCATTTGTACACGGTTCATTTGGACACGGTTCATTTGGACACGGTTCATTTGGACACGGTTCATTTGGACACGGTTCATTTGGACACGGTTCATTTGGACACGGTTCAATTGGACACGGTTCGTTTGAACACCGTGTGTTTGGACACGGTTTATTTGGACACAAATCATCTGGACATCGTAAAAAATACGACCTGTGCAGTTGAACACCGTAAAAAATGCGGCCTGTGCAGTTGGACACCAAAATGCGCGACCTGTGCAGATGGACACGAAAATGATAGACATGTTAATCATAAATTATGTTAATATTGTTGCATCCTTACTCGTCAATATATCCTATATAATATATCAAAGTACATGCGTGGGCGGGGGAGGGCCTCGTTCCCCCTGCACCCCCCATGCACGCGCATTTCGGTGTCCAACTGCACAGGCCGCGCATTTTCGTGTCCATCTGCACAGGTCGCGCATTTTGGTGTCCAACTGCACAGGTCGCGTATTTCGGTGTCCAACTGCACAAGCCACGCATTCTGGTGTTCAACTGCACAGGTCGCGCATTTCGGTGTCCAACTGCACAGGTCGCGCATTTCAGTGTCCAACTAAACAGGCCGCATTTTTTACGGTGTCCAACTGCACAGGCCGTATTTTTTACGGTGTCCAGATAATCCGTGTCCAAATAAACCGTGTCCAAATAAACCGTGTCCAAATAAACCGTGTCCAAACGAACCGTGTCCAAACGAACCGTGTCCAATTGAACCGTGTCCAAATAAACCGTGTCCAAATGAACCGTGTCTAAATGAACGGTGTCCGAATGCCCCGTGTCCAATTGATCGTGTCCAAATGACCGTGTTTAAATGAACGGTGTCCAAATGAACCGTGTCCAAATGAACCGTGTCCAAATGAACCGTGTCCAAATAAACGGTGTCCAAATGAACCGTGGCCAAATAAACGGTGTCCGATTGAACCGTGGCCAAATAAACGGTGTCCGATTAATCGTGTGCAAATGACCGTGTCCAAATGTACCGTGTCCAAGTGCATCTCTCCCAAAAGATTATATAGTCACTGGCAAAACTGGCAAAGAATTGAGAAAGAGCTGAATAAAAAATTATATTAAATATTCAATATCAAAGGAAAAAGTAACAAGCGTAAGAAACCAATAAAAGTTAACAATAAAAATACACTTACATGTTCACAAAACGACAGCGTACAACACACAGTTCTTTACACTTCAAACTTACGATCTGAAATGCTTGCTTTCCGGAATTATGACACGAGCAAATGATATTCAAATGCGTGAATTTGGTTGTTGATTTTGTTGTGCCGTAACCAGGATAGTATATTATTGTAGCGGTTAATGTGACGCACGTGTTCGTTCAGATTATGATTTGCGACTGCCCGCCCGATCTTACAATTTGTCGGAGTCGACATTCCGTTGCTAGTCTAGGTCTCTCGAAATAGCGTTAACCTCTCGCTGTCAGTGCCTTGGGCTGGCCTTTGCATCAGCGCTTTCGGTCATCCCGGAGTTGAAATGGAAATTTTTAAGCGTACGGCGCAACTGAACAGAAATAACGCAACACCTACCTACAGCGCGACGCCTATACCACATATCATCTCGTCTTGCCAAAAATCGAATAATGGTATCGTAATAAAAATACACATGGATGTATTTGGCATTTGACGCTCTTACATTTGCGTTGGAAAAATTGTTATATTTGGCAAAAATAATAGGTGGGGGTGGGGTTAAATTAAAAAATGTGACCAATTTGAAAAATCTGATTACGCCATTGTAAAGAGCACAAAAAGCCATAAACATTTCGTACAAATTTTTTGTCGTTACGCCTTATATTTTCGAAGATATTCGCAAAAAAATATAAAATCCGTTATTTTCGAGGTGTTGTTTCAACCCCTAAACGTCGAGATACGCCGCAAAAAAAATACGTGTCTAATGTTTTTTGATGCTCAACAACATATCCAAAGCGCATCCAAATCGGGTAGGTTCCAAATCGGGTTTTTTCAACCAATAAACGTCGAGATACGCCGCAAAAAAAAATATGTGTCTAATGTTTTTTGATGCTCAACAACATATCCAAAGCGCATCCAAATCGGGTAGGGACACTTTCGACCGTTCCCTTGTGAGTCCAACGAATTCCGTCATGATTGCGCCATTGTTTTCATCTTTCATTAAGCCCGGCACCTTCTTGTTCACAAGCGGTATACCGTACGCGTTGTTAGCCGGATAATCGCTCGTGTCGAATCTGTCGATGTCGCGTTTCATCGTCTCGTAAACATTCTCGCACTCGATGTGATATATAAGGCTGTCCGTATCAGTGTACATAATTTTGCATTTGTCATGATACAGTGGTAACATATAATTGTAGTGAAATTCATATAAACAGACTTTCGATACATCGAGTATACACATGCCCACGTAGATCGGTTTGTTGAATTTCACCTCGAGTTTACGCAATTCAATGGCGACTAGATTGTCTAAAAAGACACTTCGACTGTGAAAATTTAGTTTCGCAATCATTGCCTCCGCACCGTATCGTCCGTCCCACTTTGTTAATAATTTTACATCGACGTGATTGCGCACATTCTTCATAGTTTTGCCGAATACCGCGTTGTTCATTAATTTATACAAATTCTTTTCGAAATCGTTTTTTGTTTGCGTTCTAAAATTTGTATTACGTTCTATATAATCGCGGAGCCACGGATATTGCGAAAATTCCAATACGCGGTGTATCTTTGTAACGCGAAGACCGTGATGCGTACACTGTTGCAAGTTACGGTAATGGATGACGTAACGCTCCTTATTGTATTGTTACGCTCGTCGCGCGTCCGCTGCACTTTCTCACTCTCACTCACGCGCAACGCGTTCCCGACATTCACTCAAGAAAAGATGACACAGTTTAAAGAAAAGGAACTCGTTTAATATAACGCTCAATACAGCGAAAGACTCGGGCAGACGCGTCCGAACGAGACGGAATCCCGGAGCCAAATCTGAACAACGATATCTGTAAACAACCGTCGCTAAGGACGATTCGCGACTTCTCTGCTACCGGGCGACTCGCATGAGCGCACGGCGCGGGCACACAGCACGGGCGTAACAGTATAAAGTCGCGAGAAGTTTGTCCTCTCGCTTGCCGGCAGCTTACCGCTCGTCGGACAGAACGGTAGGTCACTGTGCGCATCGTGTAGACGCTGCGGATACTCGAAATCGACTTCGAAAATATAACCCATGGGTGAATCCGAAGCGATCGCGTTCACGTCGAAGTCCGAGATGTTGTCGATCCATCGAAAATTCATGTAAAGTAGCGGCTGACACATTGCCCAAGCGTACAAGTTATTTACATCAAAATACATGAGAAATGACGATGATTTCGATAAATCGTAAGACGACATGTACTTGTTATTGGCTTGCGCGTATCTACCGGAACATTGACTGAGACCGCCGCGAATACCGCGTTCGATAAACATCACCATATCAATGTCTGTGAGCAGTTCGAAATTGACACGCGTATGCTTCAACATAGCGTCCCACGTGAAACCCGGTAGAGTGTAATAATGCGCTGGATCGAGTCCATAACTCGCGACGCAGCTATCGCGGAAATTTTCAAATATGTCGGCCAATAACAAGACATCGGTCTTTAGATACAGATCGCTGTATTCACCCAAGGTTTGAATGGAGAACCGTCGCCAGACATTCGCGGCGTGCTCGTAATCGCCCTCGGATACAGTGTCACCGGTCAAGGAACTATAAAACGATTCGCGCGGCGGTAAGCATGGGTCCTGCAGCTTGTCCACGCAATCCACGTATTCGTATGAAAATACACCTTTTCGCGTCAATAATTCGAAATCATGGTCGGATAACGCGGAAAATTTGGAACGTATAACTTTTAACTTATCCTTATCGAGGAAGGATGCCAATTTTGCGAGACTCGTGCTGAGAAATTTGTATAAATCGATGAATCTTAACTTTATGCCGCTTCGCGAATCTGATTTTGCGGTGGTATCTTTAACATGTTTTGTGAATAAGATATATTTTTCTTTCGTGATTGGAAGCAGTTTTACATGTCCGAAAGCGGTGGCTATTTCTTTTATAATAAAATGTGAATCGTAACCTGATAAATTATGAAAAACTATGGGGATGTAATAAGAATTTTTATAATTCAGGTTACAGTTTGAATAGTGCAGGACCTCGGTACCTACCGGTTAAATGACAATGATCGCGTATCCGCGTGTCGTCTGGCGCGAACGGTTTCTCGCATATGTGGCAGTGTGTCGCACTGCGAAATATCTCCCACTCGTCTGGCGTTAAGTCTATCATGTCAACATTATTAGACAAGATAGGCTTTACGCTATGGGCTAATTTTTCGAGCTCTCCGGCAAACCACGTGATGCAGTCTTTATCGCGACGAAATTGATACGCGGATAACGAGTCGTCGTACGAGCACTGCACGTAATACCCGACGCTGTATACCTCATGATGTTGGTAGGTACTGGACGTTTCTGGATCCGCTTCCGTCTTTTTCAGGGTGCACTCTAAGTCAGCATATATGATGAACGGGACTCGTTCTTTCCTACCGTAGTTGTTAAATTGCAGCCACTTGTCATCCTCACTTGGCACCTGGATGGCACAGTGGTTTAATTTCTCGCAGTCTACGCCATGGGCTGCCAATTTTTCGCTTGAACTGAAATAGTGTAGACATCTGCGAAAAAGAATAATTTATTATTTTTCAATGAAAAAAATATGAAATATCATAGAATAAAAATATACTCACCGATCGCAGAAGTATTTTTTGTGTTTATTCTTATTAATCTGCGAGCTCACGAGGCGTGACAAATATTTTATCCAGGCGAAATGTCCTACGTTGGCATCTCGCGGGTCTTCCACGTACAACAAATTTACGTGTTTGTTGTTTATCTTTCAGTCGGTGAGCTGTATTGGTAAGATTGTATGTTTATCCATGTTTTTCTTGATGGCATATATGTTGATGGAAATGCCGTTTTGATTTTCAAATTTTTTAATTTGACTCAACGACATTGGGAATTTGATGCCTTGTAAATTTAATACTGTTTCATAATGAGGGTACCAAGATTTTCTACATGTATTATTCTTAACTGAATGTAGAGCAGCCACCACTGACCACGCGAAACACGCATTGTTCGTTGATTCCACGTTGATCACCGCTTTCTTTAATTTAATTTCTTCCGGTAATTTCACAAAACACCCCGCGCGCAATGGATTATATTTGCTTATATTTAGCGTTAAATTAAGTATACGTGATAACGCCCACCCACTATCGCGTTCCTGGAATTCCTCCAGCAATGCTAAGGTGGGCTCGATAACGCGCAACTGATACCACTCTTGCAAATCGAACTCACGAAGGAGTTCACAATTTTTCGTATTGATACTTTTATTCGCACGTTTATCACCGGCAACAAACTCGCCGTTGAACATTGTTTGTCTTTACACTGTCATGTTGTTGTATGACGTTCCGCACATGATTGAATACAATGTCTCTCGCATCTTCGAGAAATTGTCGCGGTTCAATGTGATCGGTATTGATTATCGCACCAGTCAAGATACGACTTTCGAAAGCCGTATCTATCTCGCGCCATCTGAGTCCTGCCTCACTCGCACTGTATCCGGCACCCACATGCACGAAACGTTGACGTACCGAATCTTTTAAAGTTTCGATTCGCGCGATTTGAGCCACCAACGACTGTTGGTTGCCGATTGATAATCGAGGCTGTTTATTTCGGCTTTGTTCTTCCAGCACTTCTATAAATTGATTGCATCGCTGCTCCCACGCACTGAATTCTTCCCTCGAATTCAGTCGATCGGATTGCTCAAACAACTCTTGCTCCAACAACTCTTGCTCCATATTCTCAAGTTGCTCGCTTGCTTGCTTGAGCATACTATGATTTTAACGCTCTTCTTCACCGTTTTATACTTTTCTTCTATCGCTTTTTCTCTTTTCTCTATTGTTTCTTCCTATTCTACTTCTACGTCACAGAGGCGTGACATCCCTTAAACGTTGGGTCTCAATTGTAAGCTATTTGCTTATTAATGAAAAATTTCGACATCGAATGGTCATATCATAAACCATGTCCCGAGCTCTTCAAAGGACGTGACAATTGTAGGTCATAAATTTCTTCTATCGCTTTTTCTCTTTTCTCTATCGTTTCTTCCTATTCTACTTCTACGTCACAGAGACGTGACATCCCTTAGACGTTGAGTCTCAATTGTAAGCTATTTGCTTATTAATAAAAATTTCGACACCGAATGGTCATATCATAAACCATGTCCCGAGCTCTTCAAAGGACGTGACAATTGTAGGTCATAAATTATAGCAGTCTGTCATCGGCGCTCAATTCTATAACATTTGCTGTATGGCTCTTTCATGAATAATTATATCAGCCGGATGTGCCTCCACGCAAAAAAAAACAAAGAATTGTCCATCCCTGTTTTTCACCATTATTTTGAGAGATACCCCCATCAATCATAGTATATCTACTAGGTGCGTAACTAAGTTTCCGGGTTTCACACATAGATGGCACCAATAACACATGTACTCGACTTACATGTCTGAAGTTGTCTGAAGTTATAGCTTGGACATCTGTTAACAATAACCAGTCGTTATATAAACATATATCGCAACGCAAAAATATTTTTCTAACAACGGAGATGTCGAGTTTTGTGCCAAATAAACAGCATTTGCGGGAAGCTTTGCTTTTCTGCTTTAACTTAAAAAAAAAAATGCAGCTGAAGCACGTCGTTTGCTTGAGGAGGCCTACGGCGAACATGCACCATCGAAAACTACCTGTGAAGATTGGTTTAAACGCTTCAGAAGTGGCGATTTCGACACTGAGGACAAGGAGCGCTCCGGAAGACCAAAAACAATTGAGGACGCCGATCGTGTACTATGAGCTGCTGAAACCGGGCGAAACTGTCAATGGGCATCGCTACCGACAACAACTGATCAATTTAAACCATACATTGCTCGAAAAACGGCCAGAATGGGACACGAGACATGAACGAGTGATATTGCAGCACGCCAACGCTCCGTGCCATCGCAGTTCCATCGTCCAGGACACCATCAAAACGCTGAAATGGGATCTGCTACCGCACCCGCCGTATTCGCCAGACCTGGCGCCTTCCGATTATCACTTGTTCCGGTCGATGGCGCATGGCTTGGCTGGGCTACACTTGACCAATTTCGAAGAAGTGCAAAATTGGTTGGATGAATGGTTTCGGTCCAAAGACGCGTCGTTTTATTGTCGCGGTATTCATGTATTGCCAGAGAGATGGCGAAAATGTATAGCTAGCGAGGGACGATACTTTGAATAAACCATTTTTTGTATTTCTCTTGAAATTTTCCATTTTTTATTGATAAAAAAAACCCGGAAACTTAGTTGCGCACCTAGTACATATCGGGTGAAGCAAATCTCAAAATCTTGGGTACTTGCACTCGTGCGTTCGTGTGAAAGAGTCTCGTGCTGCGCGTGTACTTGGCGCGAAACACTACCGTGTCTCTTGATATTTTGTGTCATCAAGTTTATTTTTGTAATATATTGCATCAAAATGGCCGATCATTTTGATGACATAGTGGCTGATGATGAAGAACACGCGCTGTCAGACGAAGAAGAAGAAGAAGAACACGCGCTGTCGGACGACAGCAGTTATGAAAGTGAGCACGACGATAACTGCAAAGAATTTGTTTATAGGACTGTGTATCGTCCCGAAAAATTGACCGTAAACGGACGCACGAGGTGTTGCATGATACGCTTCTATTATACGAATGGTGGACCATATGTGAGATGTATGACGTGCATTACATCAATTGACGATAATGATGATCCACAACTGTACACCGTGCGAAAACATAAAACCGGCCCGCACGACCAGTTAATAATAGCCCGAGAGCTGGCGTTAAAAAACTGCAAGAGTTTTGTAATGGCTGATTTTTTCACATAACGTTATATTGCGGGTGTACATGAGTCAGCACCCACTCGCAAGGTCAGGTACTGGGACACCTGGCGCCGGCGCGCTTTGAAATAGGTCAAATTATTAAGTGCGATAAAAGTGTTTTGTAATGGTTCAAATTTTGTGAGAAACTAATAAATAATATAAAAAACCGTTAGAAAGTGGTCAGACCGCACAGTTATGGGACGCAGCGAGTCAGCACCTCGCATAAGTGGTCGCAATAATTAGGTCAGTAAAACTGTTTCGAAATAGCTGAAAATTTAGAAACTATTAAATTATTGCGTATAATGAAAGAAGAAAACGGTCAGACTTCAGTTTAATGGGACTGACGCAGTCAGCAGTCGTTTGAAGTGCGAAGATCAAGCGCGCGCGGCTGCCCCAAGCGCGTAGTGATTTGCTTATAATTAAATTCCATTTGTATTTAATAAAATGATTGAAAGATTTTTAACTAAATCACGATTGAAATTGTTATTTTTTACGTTATTTAATTAATTAATTAAAAATTTTATTATAATATAAATAAACTTAAGATCAAATTGTAAATTACAAAACTACAAATGAAGAAACAAAAAATTAAAAAAAAATTTTTATAAAAAGTATAATTAAAGTATGACATAATACACTTTTTTCAAATAAACAATTAATAACACAACCCCACAAAAAAAATTTTTTTCTGTCCGGCAGACCGGACTAGTCAATTCTTACGTATTTTGGGTCGCTGAATCCGAATCCGAGGTCAGAATTCAAAAGTTGGTTCGTGTTTTTTTTCTAATCTCAAAAAACATATTTTTTTAGTACATTTTGAGCCGTAATGAAAAAGCGCGAGCTAGTTTCGAAATTCTGACCGTGGATTCGGATTCAAAAGCTTGAATTACATAACAATTGACTAGATTTTTTAATACAAAATGGCAGATCCAATATGGCGGACCCAATATGGCGGATGTTTTTTCAAATTGATCCGATTCGCTTGAAACTTGGTACTCAGGGGTTTTTGTGGTCGCTGAGTACGAATCTGATGTCAGTTTTCCAAAATTCAAAATGGCAGATCCAGTATACCCGATGAGTTTTTGAAAATTGACCAGATTCGCCTAAAATTTGTTACACGAGGGTTTTTGGGGTCGCTGAATACGAATCTGACGTCATATCATAACATAATCACACTGAAAATGCAGTTTTTCCCACATGACTCTGAGAAAGTACAAATCTTATATATTTGACGTCCAAGATTACAATAGTCAAAGTATATCCACCCTGGCGAAAATGAGAAGTTTCATAAACGTTTGTTTGATGTTTACGTGAGCGTTTGCGGAAGTTTGTTGAGAGTTTAGAAACGGTCAGTAGAGAGTTCGTAGAGCGGAAATTGCAACGCTGCAGCGTTTGAAAGGTGTTTGTATATAGTGTTTTTGAGAGTTTGCACAGCGTTTACATGACGTATGACGTTTGCTGAGAGTTCTTTAAAACATTTAGAGATCCTCTGTTAAGCGTTTAGGCTGCATTCGGAAACGTCACCCGGGTACACACGGGTATACTCCCTTCTCCTTCTAACTCGCTGAGATAGAAAGAGATGGAAGTATACCCGTGTGTACCCGGGTGACGTTTCCGAATGCAGCCTAAACGCTTAACAGAGGATCTCTAAATGTTTTAAAGAACTTTCAGCAAACGTCATACGTCATGTAAACGCTGTGCAAACTCTCAAAAACACTATATACAAACGCCTTTCAAACGCTGCAGCGTTGCAATTTCCGCTCTACGAACTCTCTACTGACCGTTTCTAAACTCTCAACGAACTTCCGCAAACGCTCACGTAAACATCAAACAAACGTTTATGAAACTTCTCATTTTCGCCAGGGTGGATATACTTTGACTATTGTGGTCTTGGACGTCAAATATATAAGATTTGTACTTTCTCAAAGTCATGTGGGAAAAACTGCATTTTCAGTGTGATTATGTTATGATATGACGTCAGATTCGTATTCAGCGACCCCAAAAACCCTCGAGTAACAAATTTTAGGCAAATCTGGTCAATTTTCAAAAACTCATCGGGTATACTGGATCTGCCATTTTGAATTTTGGAAAACTGACATTAGATTCGTACTCAGCGACCACAAAAACCCCTGAGTACCAAGTTTCAAGCGAATCGGATCAATTTGAAAAAACATCCGCCATATTGGATCCGCCATATTGAATCTGCCATTTTGTATTAAAAAATCTAGTCAATTGTTATGTAATTCAAGCTTTTGAATCCGAATCCACGGTCAGAATTTCGAAACTAGCTCGCGCTTTTTCATTACGGCTCAAAATGTACTAAAAAAGTATGTTTTTTGAGATTAGAAAAAAAACACGAACCAACTTTTGAATTCTGACCTCGGATTCGGATTCAGCGACCCAAAATACGTAAGAATTGACTAGTCCGGTCCGCCGGACAGAAAAAAAATTTTTTTTTGTGGGGCTGTGTAATCAATGTCGCTGTTATTTTCTTCATCTGATTGCTCATCACTCTCGAAATCAGCTTCTTCAGTGTCGTCTACCTGCTCAGACTCAGTATCTGTAAATAAATAATTATGCCTCATCTATAGTATTTTATACATAATAATTTATTGTTAAAAGCAAAATATATGTAAATTATAATTTTTATAATTTTTTATATTTAAAGAATTAATAAAAACGTAACTTGTAATTATGTAAAATAAACATAGAAAATTGAAAAAATATTTTTTCAAATTAACAATCATTGTCATCTAACCGTCCTTTTCAAAGCAGAAAAGGAAAACAACGTAAAAAATAACAATTTCAATCATGATTTAGTTGAAAATCTTTCAATCATTTTATTAAATACAAATGGAATTTAATTATAAGCAAATCACTACGCGCTTGGAGCAGCCGTGCGCGCTTGATCTTCGCACTTCAAACGACTGCTGACTGCGTCAGTCCCATTAAACTGAAGTCTGACCGTTTTCTTCCTTCATTATACGCAATAATTTAATAGTTTCTAAATTTTCAGCTATTTCGAAACAGTTTTACTGACCTAATTATTGCGACCACTTATGCGAGGTGCTGACTCGCTGCGTCCCATAACTGTGCGGTCTGACCACTTTCTAACGGTTTTTTATATTATTTATTAGTTTCTCACAAAATTTGAGCCATTACAAAACACTTTTATCGCACTTAATAATTTGACCTATTTCAAAGCGCGCCAGCGCCAGGTGTCCCAGTACCTGACCTTGCGAGTGGGTGCTGACTCATGTACACCCGCAATATAACGTTATGTGAAAAAATCAGCCATTACAAAACTCTTGCAGTTTTTTAACGCCAGCTCTCGGGCTATAACCTTAGACGGTTGTTTCTGTGGGAATTGCAGAGAGCCACTTTACACAATATGTCTTATTTGCACGAAATAAGACATTGCATGGAAATATGAAGCCTCATGAAATATCAACGCAAAACGTAAGTATTACTTTGCATAAATTTTTCAAAATTTATTTCTTTTTTTTAAATAAATCATTTATCTATTTTATTTTTTCTACAGTTTCAGAAGGCTGGTGGATCGTCTCTGATTGCTCGACACACGTATCTCGTGGAGAAAGTACTGCGCAGGAGGAGTGACGAGGTCTACGTGAAATGGCTGGGATTCGATGAATCACACAATTCAAGGATACATAAGGACAATGTAATTTGATTCACACACAAACTGCATTAATTTTTTTTAACATATATAAAATATATATTAAATATAAAATATTCAATATACAAAAATATGTATGACGTATGCAACATATTAAACTTGTTCTTCTTCCTCTTCCTCCTCCTCCTCCTCCTCCTCGTATTCCATCATTATTTGTTCAATCACCTTGTTGATGCCTGGGGTGAGAATATTGTCTAATTCCGATTTTTCTTCTTCTTCTTCCCTTCCTGGTAAAATGTAACATTTCGTTATTTCTTTTATTTGTTGCTAAATTTTTATATTTAACTTATTTTTAAAAACTTACGCGGCGTAAATACGGCCGAATCGGGTGAGCTCACAATTCTCACCTCCTCTTCTTCTGCTTCTTCATCATCTAAAACAACATAAATTATATTTGTTTCATTATACAAATATTGTAAGTGTTAGCTTTTACGTGTTATTATTACTATAAATAGTCTCTTACCAAAAGATAAATCGATGACGGGGATGTCTGCGGGTGGTGCATCAATTCCAGCTCTTCCTATAAAATTTAATATTTATAATATTCGTTATTTTTAACGATTAATTAATTAATTTTATTCTTTCTAACTTACGTGCTGGTACTGCCTCCTCCTCAGCAATGTTATTTTCCGTTCGGCGTCTCTGTCCTCGTCGGACCGGTTGCACAGCGGCAATGCGGTTCTCTACTATTAAATTAATTTAAATTTTAGTAATAAACTCCACTATATTAAAATTTTAAGGTACAATTTTTTATTTTTAACACTTACCTATTCTTTCGGCGATAAAAAACTTTACCAAAATTATTCGGAGAGACATTTTCGAAACACTTCACTTGTCTGTAAGGACTAACTCTTAGCTATAGTGTTACGGACTATTTATAGTTGAAAATATTCCCAAAAACTTATAAAATAAAGGCGTGACAAAAATTGTCTAACTAAGACATTGGTTAGCAAATTCGAGGCTTTCCCCACTTTCTTCCCACCCTTCCTTACGTGTGGTGGGAAAATTTTTCGGAGAAAAGTTACCTTGTGCCATAAACCCTTTTCCGTCTTGTTCACGAAAACATAGTCTTTTATCTAAAGGCTTACAAAAACGTTCCTGTTTTCCATCCCTCATTTCCCCAGGAAATAATTCTCACGTAGGCAAAACCAACCGTATTTAAATATTTCGTAAACTCTTTGACCGGGCATGAATCATAAGAAACTCTTCGATACAAAAAGACAGGGACGAATGTGCCTCCACGCAAAAAAAAACAAAGAAATATTCGTCTTCGATACAAAAACAGGGTTGGGTTGTGTCACATCTCAGTATGAGCCTGACTGTTTCTATCTTTACTCCCTCCCCTCCCCTCCCTCTCGTGGCGGGCTGCACGTGGTAGACACTGAGCAGGTACGGGGACTAGTCGGAGAGCAGACGACACTTTTGGCCAAGTGATTTTGTAAACTACGATTTTCCGTTTTAACCTGCGTGGACGACTCTCCTTCGATAATCCGAACACTGGCTGGCCGTACCTGGGGGGTTTAGAAGTACGCAGGTGAGAAAAAAAACGGATTTTCAAGTCATAGTATAAGTCTTAATTTTTATCGGATATTGATAATTGGTCACTCAGGAACATGCAAATAAATTGCCAGTTCGATTGCTCGGGGGAATTAGTCGCCAGGCTTAATTATAAATAATTAAAAATAATTATTTTCAAGTCATACTATAAAAGCTGGGTTTTTTTTAGTAACAAGTATAGTGCTAACACATGCCACCAAAAAAAAGCCAGATGAAAATTTTGGTGGTAACATCTCTAAAAAAATTATTGAAAATGCACAAAGCCGGCGGAGGGGTCTGACGATGGCCGAGTGGAGGGGATAGCGTGCTATTCAGTGGTTTCGTTCCAATTCGTCATTATCGATGTCACTATTAATGTCACTCTCACACAAACCAGGACCATCTTCTGAAAAATGAAAATTGAAATTGGTAAATTGTATCCTAATCATGAGATGCCATTATAATTGGAATCGATTTAATATATACCTGCACTGCTTTCGTCGTCGCCATTGGATTCATCCTGTTGAATTATGACGTCAGCAGTAAATTCGGGTATTTGTTCTCCTTCAAACCAAACAAATTTATAAGTATCTTCATCTTCCATCCACCCGTTCCCTTGAGGTTTTAAAATAGAAGGAGTTTCCAGATAGGCATTACTCCAAATGCTAGTAATGTATCTGCTTTGTAGTAATTGCTGGTGCAGCTCAGTCTGACAGGAAGGCAAGTTAGAAGCATCATAGTTTTTCATTTTTTGGGTGGAATTTTTCCTTTTTCTCTTCATCACCAGATGGTTTGTAGGTGATTGAAAAGCGATGAAACCTGGCCTCATTGACTTCATAAATATTTTTTAATCCATAAACTTCACAAACAAACTTCTCCAAGATGCTAAAATTGTTGGCTGTTGACTGAGTTGAGCTGACATCACCAAGAGATGCAAAAGCTTTTTGATAGTCTGGTGACTTCTCAAGAATTTTGAAAGCTTTTTTTTCCCTTTCCTATAAAACGAAGGATTGTAATCACATCCAGTGAGAGCATGGAACCCTGGTAATGCGTTGCATAAATGCGTACCCAAAGTATCATACAGCTTTGTTACGTGAATATTCCTCAAAGAATTTCCAGAACCGATTTCCATCCAAATATCCAGTGCAGAGCTGCAGTGTTCCATATATATATATATATATATATATATATATATATATATATTGCTTTGAAAAATAATTGTTGCGCAACTACTTTAAAAAAATAAAACTCAAGTGGTATATGTATCTTTGTATTCCCATTCAAGGGTCTTCTCATTCCAACCCAAGCTTTAATTCTTTTTAACAAAATTATAATATTACAAAAAATTATTTTAATCACAAAGAATTAAAGAGATAACAGTACAAAATAAAAATATTTAATTAAAATAAAACAAATAAATTTTTCTTGTAAAAAAACTTGGCGCTGCTAGACCGTGAAAGTACTAAAATTTTGATTGAATTTAATAAAGCATAAAATTTTTTATTGAATAAGAAAGCAAAACATAATTTAGGGAAGTATGCAGCGGGAGGAAAAAAGCAGCGCCAAGTTTTTTTACAAGAAAAATTTATTTGTTTTATTTTAATTAAATATTTTTATTTTGTACTGTTATCTCTCTTTAATTCTTTGCGATTAAAATGATTTTTTGTAATATTATAATTTTGTCAAAAAGAATTAAAGCTTGGGTTGGAATGAGAAGACCCTTCAATGGGAATACAAAGATACATACCACTTAAGTTTTATTTTTTAAAAGTAGTTGCGCAACAATTATTTTTCAAAGCAATTGTGTCCGCCGATACATTTATTTTTTTTTTTGGGCGCCCGTGCGTTAATTCTCTCTCGTAGTGTGCGTCTTATTGTTAGTTGCTTCTTCATACGCCTTAGTTATTAAGAATATTATTAATAATCGCTTGTCCTATTTCGCGGGGATACTAAACTAGTAATAGGGAGAACGTGACTTCGGTCGGCAATATTTTAGTTCGTTAGAACGAAATAATAACAGATATATCTCCTGTAGCGTTCGCCGGTCCTACCGCGCGGCGAGCGTTATCTGACTGCCCGCTATCTTGCCTATTCAGCACCATCCTCTCAACGCGTACATTACATCTTCGTTCCTTATATTTTACGTCGTACATAACGCGAAAACGAATTAACCCAGTCAGATCGCAGGGAGTAACGACACATTTAAATATTGTTAGCAACGAACTATTCGAGCCCACCGAACGCGTTCGTTCACTAGTATTGTTGCTTATTATCGCACCGCGCGATTGCCCACGCGCGCGCGTACTCTCGCAGTTCGCTATTTTATGTTCTGCCTTCGCTACGTAGCTATAGATTGATTAATCCTTATTAGCGTAGATTAACGGGCGTAACTCTGAGCCAGCCGTCTCAGGGATAGTTGTAATAAAATATGAAAGGACAATAACGAATAACTTTTTGTAACGGCTTGGCAATAGATTAATAATAATATTAAGGAATGCATACTGTCAGCAGTTCCGAGAAGGCGCGCGGAGAGCCAGACGCTCTCACGCTCACCCGAGCCGGTTATCTCGATACGGATGCTGTCATCAGCACCTTCTCACGGCGAATACGCCTCGCTTCTAACCGCTAGAAATAATTAATTACGAACTCTTTTTTTTTTAGTCACAGTAAAGAAATTTGGAATCAATCGCGAATTAATATCACAAAATAGTAACAGGGGTGCATCAGCAACAACAGCGACAGCGCTGACGCTAACCGCTCGCCTTCTCCCGCGCTAGAGACTATTTAGAATCCTAGGATCATAGGCTAGGTTGAAGTAGAAGCGACCCTGCGTAGTAATTAAGTTTCCTATTCAAATTTATCCGTAGTTAATAACAATAGGAAGCAAGGGAAGGCTTCCGTACCGAGCGACGCTTGCACTTGATACGCGCGGCCCGTGGGCTCTTCCCCCACCCCCGTACCACACCGCGCTCAGCAATATAAGACCCTGCCTCGAGACGCGGGCGCTTCTTGTGCCGCGAATCTTTCAACAGTTAACCTCACGCTATTTTTTTTCTTTCAATCTCACGGATTTAGAGTATCTTTCAAGTTAGAGCCAGTGAGAGCGCCCCACGAGATCTTCAGGTAACCAGCCTGAAAATGCGTATCACGGATTTAGAGTATCTTTCAAGTTAGAGCCAGTGAGAGCGCCCCCGAGATCTTCTGGTAACCAGCCTGAAAGTGCGTACCACGGGCCGCTCGCAAGGTAGCAGTTCCATTCGGCAACAACGACGGCCTTCGATCAGACTTTCAAGTAAACGAAACCTCGTAAGTCGCGATCTCGCGCCACTCTCCATTATACCGTCGCAAAAGCGCCCGCCTGTTCTACCGCTCGGCCCGGGCAGCGCTTTATCACCGCTATCGCGTCCCGCCACTAACGTAACAACCGTCTTAATTCTTCACCGTTCGTTTTTCGCGATTTTGTTGTAACAACGGAAGGTAATCCTTGCTTAATGAACAATTATGTTTTAATTTCTTTACCGTTTATCTGTTGCGTTAATAATTTCGACGCTAAGAAAACGTTGCATGTGAAATTTTGAATTTGTGTTAAATATATAATTTCGTACTATTGAACCACCGGTTTTCATCCTCAATTGCCTTGTGTATCCGATTGTGCATCCTGGGAACCATATCGCCTTATTCACGTTTTATATAAATACGCCCCTCGTCGGACGTAACACAATATATATATATATATATATATATATACACACACACATATAATACATATAGAGTCTCCCATTTTAATCAATCACCCTCAAAAACTTTTTTATTTGTGATTCTAAAAAAAAATGCTTTAGACGAAAATTGTTTGGTTTGAAGGAGGACATATGATTTCAATGTAAGTCGTGTCATACATGTCATTATTTTCAAGAAATTTTAAAGGAGATTTATTTCTTAAATTGAACTTGATGTTTTTCTTGAGATAAAAGTTGTAGATCTCGTCGAGACTTTCTCAAGACACTATAATAAAGCTCTCTTTCGTTAAGGATTTCCTGAGATATTTTAAATTTTGTCATATTTTTAATATAAAACATGAAATATTTCGTAAAGTATTAAATTCAATTTTTGATGACTTTACGTTGATACTTTTATACGTAGAATAATAAAAAAAAACTGATTGTTGTAAAAAAACAGGAACAATTATTTTTAAAAATTTGATTGCATTTTGTAGACGCATTCAATTTTGCAAAATTGCAAATGTAAAAATTAATATTATTCGAATTCTTTTATTATTCTACGTATAAAAGTATGAAACTAAAGTCATTGAAACATGAATACTTTACGAGATATTTCATATTTTATATTAAAAATATTATTTTAACAAAATTTAAAATACCTTAGAAAATTCTTAACAAAAGAGAGCTTTATTATAATGTTTTAAAAACGTCTCGAGATCTACAACTTTTATCTCAAGGAAAAAATCAAGTTCTATTTAAGAAATTAGCCGCCTTTAAAATTTCTTGAAAACGATTATATCTACGACATAACTCACATCTGGATCATGTGTCGTCCTTTAAACCATACAACTTTTGTCTGAAACATTTTTCAATAAAATCATCGGCTTGTGATATATAGCACTGTAAACTTTAAAATTAGACACCCTGTATAATATACACTGTCGTCGAAAAGTTTCCGGACAAGGGTATAATTCGGGAAAATTCTTAATAAAACTAATTATTATGAAAAAATATTGATAAATTTTATTTAGTTGACAATTAAAAGTAACAAAAACTGAAAATCTCACGAATCAGAATCAATCCTTAGCTTAGAGCTCACACTTTCTTTTCATCGAACCAACCTCCCTTGGTGGACAGCACCTTTTGCACCAATCGCGGCATCCTTTCTACGAGTTTTTCCAAAACAGAATTTGGTATTTCACTCCATGCTTTCTGGAGGATCTCCCAAAGGTGCTCCTGAGAGGTGGAACAGACCGGATTAAGATCCGGAGATTGAGGGGGCCACACCATCATTTTGAGCGCTCCGCTTTCCTCTTTTCGATGCAGATAGTTGGAACATAATTTAGAAGTGTGTTTCGGGTGATTATCTTGCTGCATGACAAACCCACGACCAATTAAACGTGTGCCAGACGGGATACAATGCCTACTCAGAATCGAGTGGTAGCCTTTTTGTTCAAATATATTCCCTTAATTCTGTGGAGATCTCCCACGCCAGTATAACTGAAACATCCCCACACCATCACGGATCCTCCGCCGTGTTTAACTGTAGGAGTTATGCAGTCTGGGTGCATTTTTTCCGAAGACGCGCGACGGACATACTTTCTTCGTTTTTTACCAAAAACCTCGAACTTCGATTCGTCGGTCCACAAGACTTGTTTCCAGTCTTCGATGGTCCAGTCTTTGTGATTTTGAACCCACTGAAGTCTCTTCGCCCTGTTCCCACGCCGGAGGAACGGTTTTCTAGTGGAAACAAGTCTTGTAAACCGACGAATCGAAGTTCGAGGTTCTTGGTCATATCCATAAAATATATCCAATACCCATAAATATAATAACTTGCACAGTATGAAAACATCGTAAAAAATAATCGGTCATTGCTGCTAGTTGGTCTTAGTTCCATTACTCCCAATAGCCTCAGATAAGGCCTCAGTATTTTATGTTTACAATAATGAAGCACAGCTGATGTACTAATGAAGTTCTCATAATCTTCAGTAATTTCACCCACTTGCTACGCAACAGACAAATCGGTTTTAACTTGAGATTGCATAAAACTCTATGTTATGTATTGTAAAATTTAAAACAATAAAATGCCCAATTGTCCGTTGTTTATTAAAAATTGTTATTCTAACTACAATGTATCAACTTACATCAGTGCTTTGAAAAGTTATCGTTATACTCGTTATATAGGTGGTACCTCCGTATACTCTTCATGATTTTGTTGAGGTGAATAGTGAATTATCGTAAGTTACTACAGAAGTAACACTCGCGTAAACGTAGTAACATATACTACGTTTACGCGAGCGTTATTTCTGTAGTAGCTTACGATAATTCCTTCGCGTAAACGGGATTTTGTAGTAACTTACGATAATTTACTCCGCGTAAACGAGTGAATTATCGTAAGTTACTACAGAAGTAACGCTCGCGTAAACGTAGTCATACACACACACTATCTGTCACGTACTATGTTTACGCAAGCGGTTTACTTCTGTAGTAACTTATACGATAATTCCTCCACGTAAACGGGGATTCTGTAGTAACTTATGATAATTCATCCCGCGTAAACGAGTAAATTATCGTAAGTTACTACAGAAGAAACGCTCGCGTAAGAGCCACCGCACAAGCCTGTCGTATTGGTAACGTGGCGTAGCGGAACGTAACGTAGGTCAACGCACAGGAAACGTAAGCGGTTACGGCACTATACGTGAAAGAAAACGCGAGAGAATCGATCGCGATCCGAGGCACCTATTAAGTATAATGCATATAAAATATTTTGTATTAAAAATAGAACAGTTAACAATTAATAACAGTTAATAACAATTAATAACAATAACAATTTATAACAATTTTACTATACAGGGTGAATCATTGAAGGTGTTAGAGGTTATATTTCTGAAACTGAACAAGGTATAAAATTCTTATTTTCCAGCGACTGTTTGATATCGAAAAGCGAACATTGTGACGCAAAATTAATTTTTTTCATCCGTTTCGATACCAAACAGTTGCTAGAAAATAAGAATTTCATATTTCTTTCAATTTCAGAAATATTAGCCTGTAACACCTTAAATGATTCACCCTGCATATAAATTTAATTTTACTAAACTATTGTAAGTAGTAATAATATAAATATCAAATAAGCTTGTATAAATTGGATTTATTTTTATACGTATAGGATAGGACAAAGCTGGAATTAGCTTGCATTCAGTTATTTATTGGACGAATTACGTTTGTTGGAAGCACAAGAATAACATAGTACGAGTTTGCTTTCGCATTTCTTTAAATATGGATCATCACTATAGCCAGTGTGATAATACTAACGAAGATGTGCCAGACGTGATGATGGAAGGTGATACAGATACAGAAAATGCATCTGCTAACGATATCAGTGTCCCAGAAAAAATGGGTGATGATTACCTCATCGAATTATACAGAGAAAGAAGATTTCTGTATGACAAAAGTCATCAAGACTTTAGAGACAATGAATTAAAAAATAATGCTTGGAAGGAGATTTCATCTATCATGCAAAGTAAAAACATGGGTAAGTATGGATCTTTTTTGCAACGTGATAGTATTAGAATTAAATAGAGAAGATGCCATATCTTCATAATGATATTATACCAATATGTATCTAATATACTAATAGTATCACTTTTTAAATTTTGCATTGTGTTTATATAAAATGGTCTTTTAATATAACTTTGCAGGAAATTTTTATACGGCTGAATATTGTAAAAAGAAAATGACAAGTTTGAGAGAGAGAAGTATTCAAAATTAAAAAAAGAACAAGATTTGAAAAGTGGGAGTGCAGCTTGTATTGCAAGAAAATCTACACTTTTATCTGAATTGTCTTTTCTAGATGTATACATTCAAAGAAGACGGTTACTATCTTTTATATTAATGTGTGTATGCGCGCGCGTGTGCGTGTGCGTGTGTGTGTGTGTGTGTGTGTGTGTGTGTGTGTGTGTGTGTGTGTGTGTGTGTGTGTGTGTGTGTGTGTGTGTGTGTGTGTGTGTGTGTGTGTGTGTGTGTGTGTGTGTGTGTGTGTGTGTGTGTGTGTGTGTGTGTGTGTGTGTGTGTGTGTGTGTGTGTGTGTGTGTGTGTGTGTGTGTGTGTGTGTGTGTGTGTGTGTGTGTGTGTGTGTGTGTGTGTGTGTGTGTGTGTGTGTGTGTGTGTGTGTGTGTGTGTGTGTGTGTGTGTGTGTGTGTGTGTGTGTGTGTGTGTGTGTGTGTGTGTGTGTGTGTGTGTGTGTGTGTGTGTGTGTGTGTGTGTGTGTGTGTGTGTGTGTGTGTGTGTGTGTGTGTGTGTGTGTGTGTGTGTGTGTGTGTGTGTGTGTGTGGTGTGTGTGTGTGTGTGTGTGTGTGTGTGTGTGTGTGTGTGTGTGTGTGTGTGTGTGTGTGTGTGTGTGTGTGTGTGTGTGTGTGTGTGTGTGTGTGTGTGTGTGTGTGTGTGTGTGTGTGTGTGTGTGTGTGTGTGTGTGTGTGTGTGTGTGTGTGTGTGTGTGTGTGTGTGTGTGTGTGTGTGTGTGTGTGTGTGTGTGTGTGTGTGTGTGTGTGTGTGTGTGTGTGTGTGTGTGTGTGTGTGTGTGTGTGTGTGTGTGTGTGTGTGTGTGTGTGTGTGTGTGTGAAATCTGTTATGTAGAAGTAGCCAAATTAATACTATTTCTCTAATTGATTTAATTTTCTTTAATTTGTTGTAGAACTTTAACGAACATGAGAGGAAATGATGGAAGAATGTCTGCTTTTTCATCTAATAAGAATGCAGTTGAATGTCCAGAAACAAATTACGCAGAAAGTACACAGAATAAAAGAAATTATAAAGAACTTTCAAGCCAAGATGATATCGAAAATTATTTGCCTGGGTGCGATGAAACACCATCCAAAATATTTAAGAGTGCTACTTCGAAAAAAAATTGTGATAATAACGACGTTTCTCGCTTAACTGATGCAGCTATTAATATTGCTAAGCACTTAACGACTAATTCAAAAACTGAAGACGTTGGTTCTACATCTGCAGACCAAGCTTTTGCACAATTTATTGTTCTCACTTTACAAAAAATGCAAGATCCGGAACGCAATATAAGGCGAAACAAAATATTTCATGTTCTGACAGCACCACTGGAGCAATTAATGTAATCAGATTTTTCATTTTTTCCAGATATTAACGTTTTATAAACTAAATTCGTTTTGTTGTATGTTACAATTTTATTTTATCTAAAAGTATAGTTTTTTTCTTAATTATTTTATGTTCAATTGTAACCAAAGACGGTTTTTAAGTTTTTATTAGAAATATATAAATGTTCATACGATAAATACTACTACATAAATACTACATGTAAACGAGTGCGAAAATTTTGTTTTATAAAAATGTTCCAAATTTAGTTCTTACTATACAAGTATGTAAAATATACATTTTTTTTTTATATAAAAGTATATACTCTTTAAGTTTAGCTTTATAACAAAGCTGTGATATAAAGTATATTTTTCAATAAAAGCTTATGCATTAACATAATTGTGTATTTAAAAAAACAAAAAATATAAATATTTGGTAATTTCTTCGGTGTATAACTCTCGGTGTAAAATTCTCCACATGCCAGAAGTTATTAATATTCGCGTTCGATAATGGCAAGTGATATTTTCGATCAAGTTCATTGAGGATGTCTTCTTTGTTGTTAGTCCTGCGTACAATCGATTAAAAATTTATTGTTACAAAAATTGAATACATTATCTTCATTATCTTTTATTAAAAACTAAATTAAAACTAAAATACTACTTATTTATTAATTTATTTGTAAATGATATGTTATATTCAGCCAAATACGATTCTCTTTAAAATCAAGACTGATTATTACAGTACTTTTACATACAGCTATAAAGAAAATATGAAGGTTATAAATATAATACATTGCCAAGATATCTCTGTGTTTACGTTTTCTCGCTCTCTCTTCCTCTTTTATTTACAATTTTTAATTTACCTGGTCTGTATCTAAAGTAGCACTTATGGAATTATTGGTTGGTAAAATTAAAAATTCATCCTTCTTTTTTCTTTATATTCAAATATCCATAGCACTCCATATATATTTAATTATAATCACTGTTCTACATTTCTTTGTTTCAGACATCACTGTCACAAGAATTACTGGAATTATTGTACCCGAGATTAATTTTGGATTAAAATATCAATCTAAACCTGCAAAAAATTGTTAATTATAAATGTTTGTATATATAGTAATTTTAATTTTAGTTGTAGTTATAAACCAAGATATGTACTAAGATAATATACCTTTGATATTGATCCTGATGAATTTTATTCACCGTAAGTACCTCTAGTTATATAGTCATATTGGAAGTTTACTTCTCCAACCGGAGAAACGAAATAATCACATAAAATATCTCGTTGAGTGACTGCTGGTGTATTTGCTTGCTCACCTTCAACCATTACAGGGGACCAGCATGTATCGGTTCCATCAATTTCTCGACTATATGCTTTAGCACCATCCTTTTGCTCTTCATACATCAAATAGTTGTGTAGACATACTGATGCCAAAGTTACTTTGTCTGCTGTTTTTGGCAGCATACAAATAGATTTATGGAATATTTGCCACCGATTTGCTAGAATGCCGAAGGCAGTTTCAATTGTGCGTCTAGCTCTAGAGTGTCTGTAGTTAAAAATTCTTTGTGGAATGGTCAAATTAGAAGTAGAGTATGGTTTCATCATTCTTCTTGTTAATGGAAAAGCAGCATCTCCTATGAAAAATCCTGGTAAGCTAATATCAGTACCAGGAAGTTTGGTATTATCTTTTGGCAAATTTAACTGGTCATTTTTTATACTTTGACCAATAATTGAAGCGTCAAATATTCCATCATCGCTATTTCCTCCGTAGGCTCCTATGTCTACTAATTGAAATCTATATAGATGATCACAAATAGCCAATAACACTATACTAAAATATTTTTTATAATTAAAGTAGCAACTGCCAGAATTTGGTGGGCACTTTATTCTAATATGCTTCCCGTCTATTGCTCCAAAACAGTTTGGCATTTGCCATCTGTCCCAAAATCCATCAACTATTAATTTCCACTCTTCTTGTGTTGGGACTGTCAAATACAAAGGGCTCAAAACGTTAGAAAGCACATAGCAGACTTCTTTTATTATATTTCTTACAGTAGACTGACCTACACGGAAGGAGAATGCGATGGAACTTATACAGTTCCCAGTCACAAGATATCTGTAAACCCATACAATTATTGTATGTACATACATTTACAGTATTGAAATACAATATAGTAGAATGATGAATATTTGATAAGTAAATGATTTTTAAATGTACTGTAAGAACTAAATTTCAAAAATCTTTAATTTTGTTACATATATAAGTGTAATCACGCCAATATAAATAAATACAATATTACAAGTTACCTTAGAGCAATAACTAGTCTTTCTTGAGGCACTAGAGCTCTCTGGCTTTTCTTGGTGAGGTGAGGCTTTACTAACTGTACCAACTGGTCAAAGTGAGAAAATGTCATTCTACTGTACTCGAAAAACATGCGTCTATCTTTCGACTTCTTCAGTTCGTGAAATAAATTATTATACTCTCCTTGATGTTCTCGATTTTTATTAATAGGTCTAACGTGCCATCGCCTGTTAACCCACCTCTTATGTTTTTTGAAGTGAAACTTTTTTAGGCACGGTAGTGAGTTCGATTCGCGACACGAAATCACAAATTTCGCGACACGAAAAGTGTAACGAAAATTCGACCAATAGGTGTACGGCGTTGGCGAGACGGTCCTTCTTCTGGCACGGTAGTAAGTTCGATTATGCGATACGGAAAAGCGACACGAATTTCGCGACACGAAAAGTGTAACGAAAATTTGACCAATAGGCGTACGGCGTTGGCGAGACGGTCCTTCTTCTGGCATGGTAGTAAGTTCGATTATGCGACACGGAAAAGCGACACGAAAAGTGTAACGAAAATTCGACCAATAGGCGTACGTACGGCATTGGCGAGACGGCTCCTTCTTTTGGCACAATAGTAACTTCGATTATGCGACACGGAAAAGCGACACGAATCTCGCGACACAAAAAGTGTAACGAAAATTTGACCAATAGGCGTACGGCGTTCGCGAGACGGTCCTTTATTGTTGTTTCATATCTAGTTTCTAGTTATATTATATTTTATATTTGGAATTATATATGCCCATGTATAATGATATATGGACCCATATATATTTTATATAAAGCCAAATATATTTTATATAAAGCCAAATTTCATATATAATCACATATAATTTATATATATTTATATATAATTATATATAATTATATATAATATTTTTTTCCCGGGTAGAACCAGTAACTGTTCGCACAGATAGTGACTGATAGTCCTGTGTTGTGTTGCCTACGAGTATACATATACGTGTCGTGTTACTTTAAGGCACAGAAGATTTATTATTATTTTGACTACAACGCGACCGTCGCTGGGTCGAGAACGTAGCAGCGTAGCGGTGAATAAAATAATTATCAAGCGGTTTAGATCGTTCTATTACTACTCATTTACACGGAGTGAATTTATCGTAAGTTACTACAAAACTCCGTTTATGATCACATATAATTATATATATTTATATATAATTATAAGTAATTATATATAATCTTTTTTTCCCGGGTAGAACCAGTAACTGTTCGCACAGATAGTGACTGATAGTGCTGTGTTGTGTTGCCTACGAGTATACATATACGTGTCGTGTTACTTTAAGGCACAGAAGATTTATTATTATTTTGACTACAACGCGACCGTCGCTGGGTCGAGAACGTAGCAGCGTAGCGGTGAGTAAAATAATTATCAAGCGGTTTAGATCGTTCTATTACTACTCATTTACACGGAGTGAATTTATCGTAAGTTACTACAAAACTCCGTTTATGCGAAGAATTACCGTAAGTTACTACAGAAGTAACGCTCGTGCAAACATAGTATATATAGTATAACGGCATCCTCTCCGATTCCTTTAGAATTTTTCAAATTTTGTGTATTTTGTGTTGTAAATAAGATTCTGAGAAGGAAAAGGAAAATTGTCGCTCATGTTCTATTCTACTTTTATAACTTCAATATAGTATCTCATTAATATATTATATTTAGTAGAACACATTAATAATAGTCCTTGCTTGCAGTTCAAGATGTAATTGATAATGTGAATGCATGGCCTAAATTTATTTAAAAAATGTTTTGGGATAGAAATTTAAAGGATCACAATTAAAGACAATAGTTTGTGCTCTTGGTTAAAGCAGAGATTACTCTGTGTTTATGCTTTCTGTGATTCTTTGCTTTAATGAAAATTATAATTTTAAAATAAAATATATAACTGAATGAAGTTGTAAATAATAACAAATGTTCTAATATTAAGAAGTGAAATATATATCCATAAATTATTTTTTATTTCTTTACTTACCGACATCGTAATATTTTAGTTATTACTTATAAACAAACGGAACATGAGCGAAAATTTTCCTTCTGAGAATCTTTTTTAACCAAAATACACACAATTTGAAAATTTTTAAAGAATCGGAGAGAGTGCCATTACCTATACTACATATTTACCTGAATTTTTATTAAATTAGCAAATTAATAATTATTTACAACAAATTACTAATGACGTTAAAATTAATAATATTTAGGTAAAAGTAAATTACTAATTATTTAAAAATTGGTAACTACATATCACTTGGGTTGGGATAACGCAATTTCGTGATATAATAATAATTTTGTTAAGGAGAAATAAAGCTACTACTACTTAGCCTGGATTTTTATTAAATTTACAAAATAATTATCGAAACTTCTTTTTGCATTTTTTGCATTTTATTTTTGTATTAATTTCAGAACAAAGTTATGGCAAAAACAGTTGCAGAACGCGTGAAAGCACATCGCGAGAGACAACGTGCCAAAAAACCACAGAAAAAACCGACTAAGTATAATCAACATCGGTGTCGAGAATATAGAGCGAGGCAAAAGGCATTAAAATCAAACATTGACGTAGTAGGTACTGGATTACTAGAAGATCAGTTGCAATCGAACAATAATATCGAAGATTTTCCTGAGCCATCGACTTCTTTTGGCACGGTAGTAAGTTTGATTTTGCGAATCGAAAAAGCGTCACAAAAATTAGAAACGAAATGAATGAAACGAAAGAATCTGGCAGAAAAAAGCGTCGCTCTGCCCCATGAAGCGAGATATTAATCGTTAAAGTTGACGACTATTCAAGTTATAAAACCTGTTGTGTCGACGAAATGTAGCGACATGTCATGTTTCGTGGCCACATGTGCATGTTTCTGCCAGATTCTTTCGTTTCGTGCAATAATTTTTCGAATGAACATAATTTGATCAATATTGGTGGCTAAACTGAATAATCAATAATTACCAAAACTTCTTTTTTTTGCATTTTGTTTTTTGTATAATTTCAGAAAACAGTTATGACAAATACAGGACGCGCAGAAGCATATCGCGAGAGACAACATGCAAAGAACCACCGAAAAAAACGGCTAAGAGTAATCAACAGCGGTGTAGAGAATATAGAGCGAGGCAAAAGGCATTAAGATCAAACATTACTGGATTATTAGAAGATCAGTTGCAATCGAACAATAATATCGAAGATTTTCATGAACCATCAACTGCTCAAAATAGTTCAGCTGACACAAGTAGCGTGCCATATACAGATTTTAATGCTCATCAAAGTATTCATCGAAAATTCAAGATAAATTTTTTTGATAATCCTTTCGGTTCAGTGTGTGCAATTTGTGACCGTCTGTGGTTCAAAAACGACTTACAATCCCCAGATCAAAAATATGAACAGTTACTGCGAACCGTGGAGCCATACGTAAATATTAATAATATAGTGGCCTGTAAATGTTGTATGCAATCCCTGAGTCGCAATCATATTCCCAACTTATCTAAATACAATGGATTCAGGTATCCAGAAATACCATCACATCTACCTCCATTGGATTTAGTTACAGAGAGACTTATTTCTCCGCGTATACCATTTATGCAAATAAGAAGACTGCGACATGTACACGGCCAGTATGGGATTCTTGGGCAGATTATCAATGTTCCTGTCTGTGTGAATACTATGGTTCATCAATTGCCGAGAAATATTGATGATGACCATTGCATCAATGTTCATATTAAGAGGAAAAAAATACATAAATCAAGTTATTTGAGTGGCATGGTTAACAAACGAAATACCAAGACTTGGTTGCAGTATTTGATTTCAACTCCTCTTTACGCATTTTACAATATCACAATTGATGAGTCTTTCTTCAACAACACCAACTTGAATGAAATATCTAGGGATGAAATAAGTGAGGACATATCCATCGAGGATAGTCTTACTGCACAACAACAGACCCTGCTATGGAATGACGAGAAATATCTCCGGATTGCACCAGGCGAAATAAACGTGCCACGCAGTATACTTTTCGACGAACATGCTGAGGAGCTCTCTTTTCCAAGTATCTATCTTGGTCAATTTAGAGTGTTTAAAGAAAATGTACATGTGACGCCATTCATGATGGCTACGAGCGAATTGAGACGGGCCGATCGTCGTGGAGTGACGCCACACCTATCTTCTGTACATGGCAATGAAGATAATGAGATTGAGAGTCCGTGATTCTCTTACCGTTGCCTTTAAACACGTCGGCAAGGATTCAAAGATAACCAGACAGCAAATTGAATCAGAGGAATATATCAATCAGTGTATTGATAGTAACTTAGCTTTCCTGAAATGTATTCCAAATTCAAGTTGGTATTGGGCAGAACGCAAACGAGACTTATTCGCCATGATAAGACAATTAGGAAAACCTACGATGTTCTTAACATTGAGTGCAAATGAAATCGGTTGGGTCCCTTTACTGCAAACGTTATACAGATTGAAAAATGACGGGGCTGAGATTTCTGAGAAGGTAGTATCTCAGCTACATTATATTGAGAAGAGTACACTAGTAAATGAGGATGCAGTTACTTGTGCAATCTATTTTAACAAATTAGTGAATGTTTTAATGACCATCCTACAATCAAAGAAATATAATCCGTTTGGAGAACATCATGTGGTTCATTATTTCAAGCGCATTGAGTTCCAACATCGCGGCAGTCCTCATGCACATATTCTGTTGTGGCTTGACAATGCTCCATCCGATGCACTTGGCGCTAACAAACAGGATGCGATTACATTGATTGATAAAATTATTTCCGTTTCAACTAAAGAATCCTCAGGAAATATCAAGCTTCAA
Organism: Temnothorax nylanderi; assembly: GCF_030848795.1. Classification (NCBI taxonomy): domain Eukaryota; kingdom Metazoa; phylum Arthropoda; class Insecta; order Hymenoptera; family Formicidae; genus Temnothorax; species Temnothorax nylanderi. The sequence goes on along the minus strand of NW_027249361.1, from coordinate 126,065 downwards.
ACGCACAAACACACTTTCACCTGTTATAAGAAAATTGTTGCAAATAGGGCACAAAAGTGTCGATTTGAAGCTCCGTTTATGCCATGTCGGTCTACGACAATTCTGACACCTATGGCGAAGACGGATCCTGGATTTGCGAAATATGCTGCACGTTATACAAGCATCAGAGTAAATTTAGAGAATCGTGATTATTCAAATATGGACGCATTTTACAGAGACAATCAAATAGTTTCAGATCAACATTACATAGATATACTTCGAGCTGGAATTACGCGACCAAGAGTGTTTTTAAAACGCGAACCTTCTGAGAAATGGCATAATGCGTTCAATCCTTTTATTTTCAACATCTTACAATCAAATACTGACAGTCAATTCATTCTAGAGGAATATTCTTGTGCTGCCTACGTCGTGGAATATATAAATAAAACAAACAGAGGAATAAGTAATTTGCAACGACAGATTATACAAATTATGGATGAACATCCAGAATTTGATATTGTCGAGATTACAAGAAAAATGAGTGTCGATATGCTCAACACAGTTGAGATAACAAGTCAGGAAGCGGCTTGGTATTTACTGCGTGAGATGTCGAAGAGTTCTTCTGTTATCGTCTACATCCCAACAGTTTGGCCTGTTGAACACAGGATCAAGAAAACTCTAAAAGAGTTGGAGAAGATGGAAATTGATGACGACTCAACAGATATCTGGAAGGAAAACTGGTTTGATAAATATCAAAAGAGACCAGAAGATCTGGAAGATGTAACTCTTGCACAGTTTGTCTCTTGTTACACGCGCAACTCAAATAATATGTATGTCAAACGAAAAGACCCACGTATAATACGTTATCGGAACTATGACATGACTTCAGATCTGAATGAGTACAAACGAGAAATGGTAACTCTCTATTTACCTTTTCGCAATGAAGATACAGAAATTCTCGATGAGATGAAATGGATTGGACTCTACGACGAACATGAAGAATTGATTCTACAACGAAGGAAGGAATTCGAGTCAGATTTAGATCTTCAGAAGACAATTGAGATTTGCAGGGAGTTGTGCCGTGAAAATGAAGCCTTGGAAGACGACGGTGGAGTACAGGACCTGGTCGGCAGACACGCAGAGCCTGATCCGTTTCAGGAATTATATAACAACGAAAATTCAGATATGAATCAAGAACTCAGACTTGCGACACTTAATAAGCTCGGTGCCATTGCTAAGAAACGCGAGAATTTGATGTCTAACAAAAGGTTTTGCGAATTGATGCGGATGGCAAATGAAAAACAAAGAGCACTCTTAATGCATGTTATTCACAATCTTCTTTCTCAACATCGAGTGCCATTCCAAATATTCTTGACTGGTCCAGCAGGGTGTGGGAAAACGTTCGTAATTCGACTCTTGATGGAAATTTACAATCGCTACGTGAATACTGATGGATATTGTAATGCTTATATTACTTGTGCATCAACTGGCAAAGCTGCAGTGGCAATCGATGGTACAACGGTTCACACTGCTCTAAAAATAACGCTTTCAAAGTTACTTCCATTGTCTATTGAAGTGGTGCAGCAATATCGGGCTCTCTTTAAATTTGTTCAGGTAATAATAATTGATGAGATTAGTATGATCAGTGCAGAATTATTGTCTCACATTGACGCAAGATTGAAACAAATTACTGGCAATTTTGACACTAATTTTGGCGGCATGGACATCATTTTAATCGGTGATTTGCGGCAGTTACCACCAGTCCGAGCAACACCAATTTATAAGCAGATCAGACAACAAATTGCAGGTCCTACTTTATGGCGTGGGCTTCAGTTCTTCGAGCTTGATGAAGTCATGAGACAATCTAACACAGTATTTTCATCGATATTAACGAAGATTGGAAATGGTATACAGTTGGAGGAAGATGAGTTGAGATTAGTGGAATCACGGTTTTTTACCAAAGAAGAAGCCAATCGACTCTGTCCGCATGGAATACGTCTTTTTTTGTCAAATAATTCAGTGAATGAATACAATCAATCGATTCTCAATTCAGTTGAGGAAAAAGTTGTCTCTGTAGCAAAAGACATGTATGCTGGTTGTCACAGTGCAGAACAAGAAGCTTTTGTACGTCGAAAGCTTCACAAAAAGTCAGTTATTGACACTGGAGGTTTGCCGTACGAAATCACATTTGTTTTGCACAAGTCATATATGATTACAACCAACATTGATGTGTCAGATGGATTAGCCAACGGTGCTTTAGGGAAATTGGTTCATATCGAACATGATGATGCTGGGGAGGTCACGCGTATATGGTTGGAGTTTACAGATTCAGCTAAAGTTGGTGAGAGAACGAGGAGGAAAGTCAGTGCGTATATGCAAGCCAATAATATCAGTCGAAGAGCAGTACCCATAGCACGACGAACGTCAAGTATCGCCCTGAATAACAATAAAACCATTGTTGCTAAAAGGAATCATTTTCACAGCAGCTCATTTATGTGGCATTATCGCGAGTTACAAGCATTACCGGACTCTACATTGTTACAGCGGATAATAATTCAACATTTTATCACGGACGAAGGACGGCAACATCGATGGACGCCCTGCAAAATGAGTTCCGTAGGCTCTGTGTTAATAAATTAACAACAATCGACAGCATCTTGATAGATTTCATCACTTCTAAAAAGGGACTATCAATATTTTCGTTCAACTGTCAGAGTCTGAGAGCTCATTCAGCAGATCTCAATGATGGAGTCGTCAGGAATTCTAAAATTCTACTTCTTTCTGAGACTTGTTTAAAAAATGAGGAAAAATTAGATATACCTAACTTCGATTGTGTGGTTCAATTTAGGCGTGCTCACGTGAGAAACGGTGGCGTTGCAATCTATCACAGGTCCAATGATACCACAAATATCGTTACTGCTAATATGGATATTAATTTACGCCAGAGCAGTGCATTATCTGTGAATGTTACAGAAATTGGTGAAATGTGTGCTGCTCGTTGTGTTTTGGAGAATGGTCAAAGCATTGTCACTATAGCCATATACATTTCACCTAATCAGGCAATTCCAAAAATTATCGAATTTCTTCATGAAGTTCTGATTCTATACACTGTCGAGGGTTCGGCTTTACTTGGGAAGAACTACGACAAAGTACCGATAATTTTGAGTGGCGATTTTAATATTAATTTTGCCTCCAGGGAAGCACAGCCCCTGGTGAAATTTTTAGAGTTGAAACTGAATTTAAAAATAAACAATGACCCAGCAATATCCACCACGAAATTCGGAACAACAATCGACGCAGTATTTTCTCGATATTTGGATCAGTTACGATCGGCAGTCTATATATCGCATTTCAGCTACCATAAACCAATTGTATCATTTCTAGATTACGAACAGATGGATACTACGGAACAGGTGGATACTACTGAACAGATGGATACTACTGAGTAGTATCCATCTGTTCAGTAGTTAATCAAAATAATCTTACTGTGTAATTTTTTTTAAAATAAATATTTCAATAAATATTTCAATTACCACTTTTGCAACTCTGGTTTTAACACAACAGTTGTTATTAACACTGAGCGTCTATATGTTTTCTTTTCTTCTTTTGGCACGGTAGTAAGTTCGATTTTGCGACACAAAAAAGCGTCACGAATTTTGCGACATGAATTTTGCGACACAAACAGTTATGGCAAAGCCCTTGCCTTCAGAAGTTTCACTTCTAACGCGCGTGGCGACCACGCGTTCATTTTTTTTTTCTTAGTTTTATGTAAAATAATTGCAGTTACACATAGTAAGAAAGATGCGAGTAACTGTTTCTGTTTCTTCATATTTTATCTGAAATTGCACAATAACACAATATACATATTGTTGCGCTCGTCCGCGCGTTCGCTGCACTCACACACTCTCACTCGCGAACGCGGCGCGCGATCCCGTTGCCGGGAATAAAGACTCTCTCAAATAGAAAGGAACTCGTTTAATGGGTATTAGCGAATACAACGAAGGGCTCGTGAACACGTCTGTTCGACACGAAGGCCCAGCGAAGAATCTGACAGACGGCATATATAAACAAACAACGCAACAGCTCGTCGTCAAGGCTCGACGTCACGCAGCGCTTCGCGACTGCTTTTCGGGCGTCTCGGCACGGGCGCAACACTGCCCCCCCTCTTCCTAGATTGTCGTCCCGACAATCAAAGGGGAGCAGCGCCCAGACGAGTACAGCTTCTTGCCGCCACGTCCTTCTCCTCAGAATCGACCTCTGGGAAGAGCTGGCCAGACTCTCCCAAGTCGTCTTCAGGAGGGCCGTCCGCACTGTCTCGCCCTCGAGTCCTCCGGTACTCCGAAATGTCGTCCTCTTCCTCGACCGCCGCTCTCCCGCAAAATCTTCGGACAAGGGGGGGGAAACTTCCCGTGGACCCTGCACCCCGTAGGGCTCCCCAGGTCCCCGCCCGGCATTCGCCCTATGGCCCACGGGAAAACCACGGGTCAAAAACCGTGGGCAGGCGGTCCACTTCGGATTGGGAGTTTCGGCTGTTGAACTGCCTCACATGGAGATTCCTACACGTGCCGTCAATTTCCTCTAAAACAAAAAGTCATACAACGCACAGAAACACAGAACAACATAACACTTTAAAGATTAAAAAGAATCAATCACAAAACTTTTTTTTTAAATAAACACTTTTATTTATAATCTGTCCAAACAAAATTTACTGCAAAACCGGGCTCCGTTCTAGTCTAACCTTCCCCCTACTAACTTCCTTTCAGAATATAAAGCTAGCCTGTCCGAATGGACAACCTTTCTTTTATGTTTGGGAGACCTTTGGATGCAATATACCACGTCACTCAATTTCTTCACTATGCAAAAGGGCCCCTCCCAGTTGCTTTGCAATTTTGGGGCTTTTCCCTTAGTTCTGCGAGGATTGTAGAACCAAACTTTCTGCCCTTCTTCAAAAAGAATTCGCCTAGCTCCACGATCAAACCAGGCCTTCACCCGGGAAGATTTAACATCCATACGCTCTCTCACTATAGAATGGATTTCTTCAAATTTTGACTTCAAATTTCTAACGAAGCTTCCCATTGACTGCGCCTCCTCCTCATAAAGCCTTGGAGGACCTCCCTGTAACAAATCTAAGGGTAACTTCAAATCTCGAGCAAAACATAATTCCGCAGGAGTAAAGCCAGTTGTCTCATGTTTTGAAGACCTATAAGCTAACAAAAACATGGGAACCCACCGATCCCAATCCTTTTGACTATCAGAAACAAACTTTGCCAGATAGTTAGTAATAGTCTGGTGTTGTCGCTCTACTTGTCCATCCGATTGAGGATGTAAGGCAGTAGTTCTCGTTTTTTTAATCCCAAGAAGATCCATTAACTCTGCGAACAACTTCGACTCAAAGTTCTTTCCTTGATCGGTATGCACTTCCAAGGGAACTCCATATCTAGAGACAAATTGATTTACGAAGATCTCCGCCACAGTTTTAGCTCTTATATTTTTCAGAGGAAATGCTTCCACCCATTTGGTGAAACAATCTACAATGACAAGGAGATATCTGTTTCCGAAATTGGTTGTAGGGAGGGGGCCAAGAACATCCATTTGAATTCTCGCAAATGGTGCCCCAACATTGTAGATTTGTAAAGGGGATTTCCCTTTCCCAGAGGGACCTCTTTTAGAGACGCAGACTTCACATGACCTGCACCAATCTTCAACATCCTGCTTACAAGTTGCCCAATAAAAGCGCTTCCGAACTTTTTCCAAGGTTTTATTAATTCCAAAATGCCCACCTGAAGAAGAATCGTGGGCTTCTTCGAGAATTTCTTTGACCCGACTTCGAGGAGCAACAAGCTGAAGAAAGCTTTTTTTCAGACTTGGAGCCTCCCACCTTTTATAAAGAATTCCTTCTGTTAGAATTAGCGCATCCCAATGCGACCAATAAATTTGAGCAGAAACATTCCTATCAGGGATCTCATAACGCGGAGGACGGATTCCAGCTTGCTTACCCCGAAGGATAAAAGCTATTCCCTCGTCCTCCCCTTGTTCCTTACGCCAAGTTTCCAAATTCTCTCCCTGTAAAATTAATCGAGCAATCGTTTTATCCAATTCCTCCGTTGACTTCTTCTCAATTTTGGCACAATAATTACAATCGGACTTCTCACATTGTCGTCTGGACAATCCATCAGCATTTTTATGTGATAGCCCCTTCCGATGCACAATCTCAAATTCATACTCTTGGAGTCTTTCCAGCCAGCGTGCCAGCTGTCCCTCTAAATCCCTGAAGGACATAAGCCACTTCAAAGAAACGTGATCTGTACGAATTAAAAATTTCCGTCCTAAAAGATAGTGGCGGAAAAATTTTATTGAGTCTACTACTGCTAAGAGTTCTCGCCGAGTAACGCAATAGTTTCTCTCAGCTTTATTGAGGACCCGACTAAAAAAAGCTATGACTCTCTCTTCTCCCTCCTGTTTCTGCGATAACACCGCGCCAATACCGATATTCGAAGCATCGGTATCCAAAACAAATCCTCCCTCCCCTTTAGGAAAAGAAAGTACCGGAGGGGAAGATAAAACCCGTTTTAATTCTTCAAACGTTTTTTGACATTCCTCCCCCCAAATGAATTTAGACTGATTCCCCGTAAGAGAGTACAGGGGTTTTGCTAAAGAAGAAAATCCTTTAACAAATTTACGATAGTATGAGCAAAATCCTAAGAAACTTCGTAGTTGTGTCTTGGTATGCGGAACCGACCAATCAGTTACCGCGGATATTTTTCCGGGATCCGTGGCTATGCCCTCCGCCGAAACTACATGCCCCAAATATTTAACACTCTTTCTAAAAAAAGTACATTTCTTTGGATTAACTTTCAAATTCACTTTTCTTAATCGTAATAGTACCGTCTTTAAATTTTCCATCATTTCAGAAAAACTTTTTCCAAAAATTATTACATCGTCGAGATAAACCAAGCAAATTTTTGACAATAAATCTCTTAAAACTTTCTCCATCAAACGTTGAAATGTAGCAGGGGCATTGCAGAGGCCAAAGGGCATGACGACAAATTGCCACAAGCCATTTCCAATAGAAAACGCAGTTTTCTCTTTATCCTCGGAACGAATCTTTATTTGCCAATATCCGCTCTTAAGATCTAAAGTACAGAACCAAACGTTACCTGATAACTGGTCGAATATGTCATCGATTCTGGGTATAGGATGAGAATCTTTCTTAGTTAAATAATTCAGCTTCCGATAATCCACACAGAATCTAATTGTACCGTCTTTTTTTCTGACCAAAACTACAGGCGAAATCCAGGGGCTTTGTGACTCCTCAATTACCCCTTCTTTCCACATATCCTCAATTATTTTATTTACTTCCTTCCTCATGTGGACAGGAATACGACGAGGAACCTGTTTAATAGGGGAAGAATCTCTCACATTTATCACATGTTCAATAATATCGCAATTTCCTGCAACAATAGTTTCGGAAAACACATCCCGGAAATCTTTCAGGAAATCGGCAAACATTTCCTTCTGAGCCTCATTTAGACTCTCAGAATTATTTTCGAAAAGTTCTTTTAAGATAGAAGAGTCTCCCTCGACAGAAGTTTCAACACGAGAACAATCAAAAATTTTTTTCTCATTCAATTCGGGATTAAAGAAAGGTTCAAAAATATTTTCCAAATTCACTTTCTCAAGAAAATCCTTTCCTAATAAACATTGATCACTGATTTCTGCAATAAACATAAAGACCTCTACGGAAAATCTACCAATTTGAACTTTCATTAAGACTTTAGATTCTACAGAAACTCTTTCTCCAGTCGGGTATCTTAAATTACAGTTTCCTATTTTAATTCTCTCTACTTCTTTTCCAATAAAAGTTTCATTAACAATCGAGACATCGGAGCCCGTATCTATCTTGAAAGAACAACATTTTTCGTTTAATAAACCTTTATAATAAAAATCTTTCTTATTCTTAATTTCTAAATGTTCAAAACGAACAATACCGACTTTCGGGGAATTTTTCACAAAAGTTGAGCCCACCCCGCCAAGCTCAACTAAATCGCGTTTCCCTCATTAGGGCATTCTGACCGGAAATGCCCAGTTTTACCGCACGTCCAACACTCCCCCCGGCCGGCGCCAAATTTGCTGCCTCGCCAATTCCCTTTCGGGCCCTTTCCCTCCTTATCCTTTCCCTCAGCCTTCCCTCCGTCGTCACGTTCCTCATTCTTTACCAAATTTCTATCTCCCTTTTTCACGAAATTTTTATTTAAATTCTCCCTATATCTCTCCGAATTATCCCCCTGGATAATTTTGAGCGCTTTAGCCCTTTCAACGGCCAGATTCAGGGAGGTTATTCCCTCCATCTGAAGCGCTCGCCGAATGAAATTATCGGAAACGGCCGTGATGAATTGCGCGCAAGCGATTTTGTCACGAAGCTCATATGGGCACTCGGGGTACGCCAAGGCGCGAAAGTTTATCGATTTCGGAGCCGAGTGCGGCCAATTCCTCTCCGAATTTTTGTTTACGATTTGTAAACGCGACGTAACAATTTTGGGATTGGCGTCCCTCTCCGAAACGCAACTCAAGCTTTGCTTTAAGTTCCGCGAAATCTAACCGCTCGACGTCTTGTACCGTCTCTAAAACCGAGCGCGCTTTCCCTCTCAGACTCGACGCCAACGCGATTGTTTTCGTAGCATCATCCCAGTGATTCGCACGCGCGATCAAATTCAATTGCGAGAAATATTCGTGTAACGAAACCGTCCCGTCGTACGTATCAGGCTTGAGCTTGTAACCAAGCCTGTCACTCGCGTCCGCGGCACTTTCACTCGCGTACACGACACTCCCCCCTGCGCCGCACGCGACTTGCGTCCCCGCGCCGCGGCCGCCCGCGACTCGCGCTACCGCGCCATCCGCGACCGCGGCTCCCTCGCAGACGTCCCGCGCCCTCGCGCCGTTCGCGATTCGCATCTCCGCGCCGCGGCCGCCCGTGACTCGCGCTTCCGCGCCGTTCGCGACCGCACCCCCCTCGCGAGCGTCCCGCGCCCTCGCATCGCTCACGGCCCACGTTTCCGCGTCCCCGGACGCTCTAATATAGAGAGGACTTAGCTGCGGGATGTCGCTGGAGTTCGTCCCACGAAGACGACGTAGCTCCTCCTCCTGGCGGCGGAACGTCTCCGCGTATTCGCGCTCCCTTCGCGCCTGTTCCTCTCGTAAGAGACGGACGTCCTGGATGACGGCCTGGAGCGTCTCAGTGAGCGTCGTGATCGCTGGCGCTTCGGCGGCATCCCGGTGAGGCGTCTCCAGCCGGAGCCTCTTCCTCGTGGTCATGATGATATTCCTGGCCGTCGCTCGTCGTAACGTCGCTCGTCGTTCGTCCTTCGATCCCGGACGAGCCCCCAAAATGTTGCGCTCGTCCGCGCGTTCGCTGCACTCACACACTCTCACTCGCGAACGCGGCGCGCGATCCCGTTGCCGGGAATAAAGACTCTCTCAAATACTCGTTTAATGGGTATTAGCGAATACAACGAAGGGCTCGTGAACACGTCTGTTCGACACGAAGGCCCAGCGAAGAATCTGACAGACGGCATATATAAACAAACAACGCAACAGCTCGTCGTCAAGGCTCGACGTCACGCAGCGCTTCGCGACTGCTTTTCGGGCCTCTACCGGGCGTCTCGGCACGGGCGCAACAATATATAAAGGCGGTAAGGATTGAACTTTTTCTTGTAGCATCCTCATAAGTAAAGCCTAAAATAATCACTCTAATACAATCTCTTTCATATTTCTTAGCAAAAATGCAGTAATATTACCTTATTTTAGTTACACCATCATTAGGTATGTAGCAAGTCAAATTCTATATTATATAACTCGAGAAAGCAAACTCGTACTGTGTTATTCTTGTGCTTCCAACAAACGTAATTCGTCCAATAAATGACTGAATACACGCGGTATAATTACGGCTTTGTCCTATCCTATATGTATAAAAAAAATGATATATATATATTAGGGCGACCCAAAAAAAAACGATTATTTTTTTTTTTCAAGTCTCCTATGAAAATATGTTAGTTTATCATGTTTTAAGAGCCCCCTCCAAAGGACAACTCAAAAAAAAAATTTTTAAAGGGTCGCTCAAAATTTTTTAAAATTTCCAAAATTGTCAAAAATCGATTTTTTTTTTTTTTTTATATAATTTTTCTCGTGATTTCATTTCTTTCTACATGAAAAATCATGAAGATCCTGAAAATTTCAAGTCAAAATTTTAATATTTAAAGGTCGCTCCAAATTTTTTTAAGTTTTCAAGTCGAGTACTTTATATCTTTTCGAGCTACTTCTGAACATGAATATTAACGAACTTAATATTTTTCTTCTTGAATTTGACATGCTAAAGAATGGAATTAAAAGATTGAAGCTAACAGAAAAATGTTTTCAAATGCTACCAAAAAGAATTTGATGACTCGTTTTGATAAAACTGCTGAGTAAAATTAACTACCCTTAATATAGTTATCACTACTAGAACCTTGTTAAAGTAAATTTTTGATTTTGCTTTTAATTTAATTAAATATTGATAAGTTGTAAACTGAAGTTAAGTTTTGATAAGTGTTAATTAGTATGGAAAAAAAATACTTTGGTAAAGAAAGTTAAAAGATATTGTTGTTCTAAATGATGTATATAATTGACTATTGTTGTGTTTAAAAATTATAAAAATGTAAAAAAAAATTATAAAAACATTATTAAAATGTTAATTTTTGTAAAATAAATTAATTTACATAATTTAAAAAATTATGATTTTTTTACAATTATACTAAAATAGTGAAAATTGTTCATTAAATTTTTTTTTGTTTCTCGTGCTTTAATTCCATTCTTTAGCATGTCAAATTCAAGAAGAAAAATATTAAGTTCGTTAATATTCATGTTCAGAAGTAGCTCGAAAAGATATAAAGTACTCGACTTGAAAACTTAAAAAAATTTGGAGCGACCTTTAAATATTAAAATTTTGACTTGAAATTTTCAGGATCTTCATGATTTTTCATGTAGAAAGAAATGAAATCACGAGAAAAATTATATTAAAAAAAAAAATCGATTTTTGACAATTTTGGAAATTTTAAAAAATTTTGAGCGACCCTTTAAAAATTTTTTTTTTAGTTGTCCTTTGGAGTGGGCTCTTAAAACATGATAAACTAACATATTTTCATAGGAGACTTAAAAAAAAAAATAATCGTTTTTTTTTGGGTCGCCCTAATATATATTATATATAAATCCAATTTATACAAGCTTATTTGATATTTATATTATTACTACTTACAATAGTTCAGTAAAATTATATTTATATGCAGGGTGAATCACTAAAGGTGTTACAGGCTAATATAATTTCTGAAATTGAACGAAATATGAAATTCTTATTTTCTAGCAACTGTTTGGTATCAAAACGGATGAAAAAAAATTAATTTCGCGTCACACAATGTTCGCTTTTTCGATATCAAACAGTCGCTGGAAAATAAGAATTTCATACCGTGTTCAGTTTCAGAAATATAACCTCTAACACCTTCAATGATTCACCCTGTATAGTAAAATTGTTATAAATTGTTATTGTTATTAATTGTTATTAACTGTTATTAATTGTTAACTGTTCTATTTTTAATACAAAATATTTTATATGCATTATACTTAATAGCTGCCTCGGATCGCGATCGATTCTCTCGCGTTTTCTTTCACGTATAGTGCCGTAACCGCTTACGTTTCTTGTGCGTTGACCTACGTTACGTTCCGCTACGCCACGTTACCAATACGACAGGCTTGTGCGGTGGCTCTAAACATACAGTTTGATAACTTTTACAAGACAGCATATACGTACGTGTACGATTTTGTGGATACACCTTCCTTCTTAAAGATCTCCTCGGCATCAGCTTTCTACGGTCAATACTTATATATATTTCACTATCTCAATCTGTCACGACGCGGCGACGGTCACGACTATCACACACTTATCCTTTTCTAGGTTATAACTGACTTACATTTACGCAAGCGTTACTTCTGTAGTAACTTACGATAATTCACTCGTTTACACGGAATGAATTATCGTAAGTTATTACAAAACCCCGTTTACGCGAAGGAATTATCGTAAGTTACTACAGAAATAACGCTCGCGTAAACAATAGTATGACAGCGCATTGAACCGGCTAAATAAACGCACTATCTGCACTGAGCGCAGAACGTACACGTACGTATGTACAAATCGTACAAACTGTCACGCACTGCGACAGTGCACGATTGCACTCTCGTGTCAAAAATGGGAAAGTGACACACCAGCCGCCATTTTTGTCCGACGACGTGGACGTTTCTTAAATAAAAATGTTCCACATTTGGACTTTGCATCGCAATATCTCCGCTCGTAGGGCACGTAACGGAAAATAAAGACTCTTATTATATAAATCGACCTCAAGCTATCGATCAAGCCTACTTAGAACTTGATCCGTTTACTCGTTATTGAGATCTCAAAATCTCGGGTACTCACAACTCGTGCGTTCGCGTAAATGAGTCACGGTGCGTCTCGCTCAGCACGTACTTGGCGCGAGACACTACCGTGTCTCTTGATTTCCTAGTATAATTATGAGAATATGTGTATCGGAGCACTTGATGAGAATATTGGAAGCAGAATTGAGTTTTGATATATGGAATACGATTTTTGTATCAGCTTCTTTGTGATTCTTGCATTCCAGCTCTTCCACTCTGGTGCGAACAACTTTTCTTGCAATGACATTATAGCAATAACAATTTTCGTGATTCAAATAAATTGTTTTATTGCCGATGAAGGGTACAACTTCCTCAGTCGCCCAATGTTCTGCGAAGAAAGCTACAAGCGCTTGTTTGAACTTACTATTTCTCAGTTCCTTCATGTAATCAGCAGGCCTTGCCTGGTCAGCTCCACTAATTGTAAAATGGCTGCTCTGGAATCCGTCTCTTAATGAACGTTCATGATCTTTAATTGATGGTGTAAAATATTGATCAAAAATTATGTCAATCCGTTGTGCATCCGACTTTGTGACCATTTGCAAGAATTTCTTCGATATAAATCCAAATGACTTCAGAACATCTTTCATGAGATGTAGCATGAAAAATCCATCCACGATAACTATATCAATTGGTGGTGGCGATGAAGGAGATGGACTTTCAATTTTTTTTCTAAGATTTGTACCAAAACAGACTTCGCAGTCTTACATATTTGTCCATCTAAGTGGCACATGGACATTGGCACTGGCGTAAGAGGAAACGTCATGACTTTCGCAACATCAATTTCATGGTCCATTGAAATCCCCAGCATTCGTCCAAATAGATCCCTCTGCATCCTCACTTCTTGAACTTTATTACCAATTTTTACTTTCTTTTTTACACATTTAAAAGTGAAATTGATTACAGCAGTTTGTGATATGCAATTTTCATATCTTTGAGGATCTGTGTTGCATTCAGAAATGAATATCTCTCGTGAACGATTTCCAATTTTTTCTACATTGAGTAGAAAATCGGCTGTAGAGTCTTTTGCTGCTCTCCCTGTGGCAATATTGAATAGGAAATTTTTGTCGAGATCTTTCTGGAATGAGTTCATGTTTTTTTCTACTGTGCTTATAAATTTCTCCAAGCAGCCAATTTGTTTCCTCATCTTATTTAGCTCCAAGTCTGCTGTAATGTCTTGAGATTTTGTAAATCTTGTTACTTCATAAACATGGGATATTATAGAAGATCGAATACTGTGATTTCTTGCCCAGCGTTGGCGCGCAGATATTTAATTGGTAAAATGTGTGACTCCAGTCAGCCTTCTCCCTGCATCAGCATTAATTGTCTGTTCTAATGTGAGGTCAATGGGCTGTCTTGAAAATTGTTTCTCTGTTCTTTTTACACCGAAAGAGCCTTTTTTGAATTCATCAATTAATCCAGGATGAGTATCATTGACTCTCAGCAAATCGTCATGATATTTCATTATCCAACGCACATAATTCTGGTGATTCATAGCAAAAAACAAATTTGCAATTTTCGGCAATATGTATCGGTACAATTCGAAATCGGCAGTTCTGACGCTTCTAGACAGGATGTGGTAGTAATCGATCAGCTTGGTGTACAAAATGTAGTGTTTTTCCAAATTCGCCTGTCAAAGTTCTGTCTTTATACATTGAATATTGCGCTAGTAAATTAGAAAGTGGTCCATCTTGTTCTATCCCAATAAAATCTTTAATTCCTTGAATTTTATGAAGCTCCAATACCACTTCATCAGAAACTTCTATTCCCTCATGTCGAAGAAAGGCTTGGAAATGCAAAAGTTGAAATCCTAATGAAACAATTGGATGCAATCGTTTACATCGATTGAAATGTTTGCCAGTAATAAGACCATTCACAGAGCCACTGGCCAGTAAATCGCTGTCAACCATTGCGTGTGTTATTCCACAAGCTTTGAAGTACGACATCATGATGTGAAACTGACCCAAATGGATAAATATTATTGAATCGTTCTCTTTCCGTAGATTTGATTTGGAATGCTATTCTGGCAATAGCTAAGTCATATGTTATCTGAATATATTTCTGAGAGCATTCTTTTGCAATTTTCTGACTTTCAAGCATTGTCTTCAGCACGACTTCCTTCTTAGTAGGAGACTCGTTGATAGGAGTGAGATACGAAATCTTTTGTTGCAAACTATTATCCTTCAATAACCGACTGTTGAATCCAACCCACATAGGCACGTTCTCCATTTTTAGAGCGTGCGAAAACATTCACAGCAAATCAAGTTGAGCCACCGATGCCAAACTTTCCGGAATTTTATCCCTGTTTTCGCTGTCTGTTGGCAACAAACTGTCCACCATTCGAGGTTTCTTAGGGTACGACGGTAGATTATCAGAGATAGCTTCATAAGTTCTCCTTTTTGTCCTCAACCTCTTAGGCATACTTGCAGATACTCCTTCTTGTTGCTCATCAAAAACTCCATTATTTCCACCTCCAGACAATGTATTGTCTCCATATTGAGATATTTCTGGTTCAATAACCTCATCGATTAGATCTTCAGGAAGTTCGTTATGGTGTGTTTCAGATGTTCCTGGTTGTGGCTCAGTGAACACTCCATCAAATTGATCTTCTGATCCGTCAACACTAGGCTCAAACTGGAATATGATTCCGACAGTGTCATGCAGTGTATCTTTACCATTTGTAGTTGCCACGAATCTGTCGAAATTATCGAATGCTACTCCTGTGCTGAGGTGTGGAACTAACGATATTCCTGCTGGGCAGGCCTGTGAACGTTCGGTTGCAGCATAAGTTAATTCCGTTTCAAGCTCCTCGATTACATTGTAACTGCAGCAATGCCCATACTTATTCAGAATATCAACGACTTTTCTGCTGCTGGTCAGACTTTTCAAGGCTATCCCAAGAGTCATATGCTTCGAAGTTTTGATTTGTCCTTTTGAAACTGCATAGATGACATCTTGAGACAATGATTGAACTTTATTCAAAACTTCTGGGCTATTCCTGCGTCGACGAGTTATACCACCCATTAGAGTAAGATAGAAATCTTGAAGTGATTTTGGTATCGAACATTCACCTTTTATTACGTCTTCCATTTTCAAATCAGCAGGTAATTTTTCTTTTTTCATGTGCAGTAAATCGTTCCTTAAAATAAGAGCAGCTCTTTTCAAAATATCTTCTTCTTTCAATGTCGAAAATATCGTGTCTGTTATATCCATACCATCTGCACAAATAACGATTTTTTTTTACGCATCGTTATTATATCAATTCTTCTATGAAATTTTTTTTAAATCTTTTCTTCCAGGTGCTGCTCACAAAATGATTCCTCGTTACCTTCCGAATTCCCATCAGTTATTTGGTCCAACATTTCTTTGAACATGCTGCATAGCAAGGAAAAAAAAATAATGTTTCCGTCTTTGATAATTTGATTCTCTATGTATGCGCTCATCAGGTCCTCGAAGGCTTTTTTATAATTCAATCTTGCAATGTGCCAGGAAGTTTCTTCGGTTTTATCAGCTGATTTCATTCGATTCTGATATGCCACTCTGCACATAACATGATATAATACTTTATCAGATACTGTATTTTCGATTTTTTGTAGCATGTCCAACTCATTATTTTTCTGAGCGAATTCCTTTATATCGCAAAGTGAAGATCTTTCACAATAAAGAAGTTGTAATTCCTTCCCTTTGTGTTTTTTTCGTTGTTTATCACAAAAAATACACACATTCAAAAGCTGTTCGGGGAGTATTAAAGCTTCTCGGGGAGTATTACTTTGATCCAGGGTTGGGTAGTGTCTAGTTAAAAAGATAAGAGTTAAGTTAAAAAGTCAAAAAGTTAAATATTTTTAACTTAACTTAGTTACATTTTAGACTCTTAACTTTTAACTTAATTTAGTTACATTTTATCGGTAACTATTAACTTTTAATTTAACTTTTGCTTCCTCGTAGAGGAAGCTTTGTTTTTTCCATAAACTTCGTATATGGACCTTTGATCGTATATAAAGCTAGGTCTAATCAACCAAATTTTAAAGTATTATATATAAAATAGAGGTAGAAAAGACCGAAGAAAAAATGTTTTAGTTTTCGATGCCAATGTGTTCCTTATGTTCAAAAACGTTGGAAAATCGTAATTATAAAAAATGTCCGTATGTATGTATGTGTGTGTATGTGTGTGCCAAATTTACCGAAATTTCTATAACTCAAGAACTGATTAACCAAATTTTAAAGAATTATATATGAAATAGGGGTAGAAAAAACTGAAGAATATAATAGAATTAATAAAAATTGCTAATAATAAAGGAGTTAACAATTTCTGTTTTAAAAAACAGCCAAATTTACCGAATTTTCTATAACTCAAGAACTGATTAACCAAATTTTAAAGGATTATATATGAAATAGGGGTAGAAAAAATATAAGGGGTAGAAAAATATAATAGAATTAATAAAAATTGCTAATAATAAAGGGATTACCGATTTCTGTTTTAAAAAATTTATGTGATTGCTCTAATTTTCGCAAATTTTAAGATATCGAGCTTAATTTTTTTTTATAGATAGAGTATCATTAAAATAAAGTTGTTTTGAATTTGACGAGGATCGATGAAAGAGTTACCGATTTCTGCTCAAAAAGTTATAACTTATACATGTAACTTTTTAAGCAAAAATTGGTAACTCCACCGATCCTCGCCAAATTCAATACCTTCCTTAAATTATATTCCATCCATCAAATAACTTTCAGATTTTTTAGGCAGAAATCGTTACACATTTTTTAAGTAGAAATCGGTAACCCTCTCACCGATCCTCGCCAATGACAAGGATCGGTGAAGGGGTTACCGATTTTTGCCTAAAAAGTGTATAAGTTATACATGTAATCTTATACAGGGTGGGAGAAAAGTATGGAAACCCTGAAAAATCTCGAAAACTATAAGTTTTACAGAAAAATGTTTCAGACAAAAGTTGTTTGGTTTCGAGGGGGCCATAAGATGGTACCATTGGTTTGACCTTGGATGGTCGTTTAAAGCTCACGTAAACGACACCTTTAATTTCTTAAATGGAAACCCCTATTTTTCAATGCATATTCTTGTAGCTAATCTCGAGAGCTTTTCAAAACACTATAATAAAGTATTTTTTCATTAAGAACTTTTGGAATTATGAGGCTTGAAAGTTCTAGTATTTTGACATAAAATACAAAATATCTTGTAAAACATTAAGTTTTCGGTAATGTTACCTTAATACTTTTATGCACAGAATAATGAGACGAATCAATTGGTATGAAAAAAAGACATATTTGCTTTTAAGAAAAAGTATGCAGATGCGTGTTGCAAATTACATATTTTTTCTTACAGGAACTGTGCCTTTTTTTCATACCAATTGATTCGTCTCATTATTCTGTGCATAAAAGTATTAAGGTAACATTACCGAAAACTTAATGTTTTACAAGATATTTTGTATTTTATGTCAAAATACTAGAACTTTCAAGCCTCATAATTTCAAAAGTTCTTAATGAAAAAATACTTTATTATAGTGTTTTGAAAAGCTCTCGAGATTAGCTACAAGAATATGCATTGAAAAATAGGGGTTTCCATTTAAGAAATTAAAGGTGTCGTTTACGTGAGCTTTAAACGACCATCCAAGGTCAAACCAATAATACCATCTTATGGCCCCCTCGAAACCAAACAACTTTTGTCTGAAACATTTTTCTGTAAAACTTATAGTTTTCGAGATTTTTCAGGGTTTCCATACTTTTCTCCCACCCCGTATAGAGTATCATTAAAGGAAGGTTGTTCTGAAATTGTAAGTTAACTTACCCAACCCTGCTTTGATCTGAATCTAATTGTGAGGTTAGATTCTCGACAGGATCACGATATTTTTTCATAAGGGCCAAAAAGTTTTTTCGACATTTCGAATGATAACCATCAGTTTCATTTGGAATAGCAGGAAGAATCACATCTCGATATTTTAGCCCATGTGTAATTCTTGACTTCAAAACAATTCGACACTTCAACAATGTTTCTTCAGAAAAGAAGACAATTGGACCACCACCATTATCTTCACAAATAACGCAACGTTGCGCCAGCAAAGCCATTTTTTTATTTTCACACACTATTTATTGTTTATCAATCTTTTCATAATAGTTAAAATACATGTTTTTAAAAACTCATGGACGCTAAAAACAATTGAGGCCATCGTCAGACCCCTCCGCCGCGCGCCGGCTTTGTGCATTTTCAATAATTTTTTTAGAGATGTTACCACCAAAATTTTCATCTGGCTTTTTTTTGGTGGCATGTGTTAGCACTATACTTGTTACTAAAAAAAACCCAGCTTTTATAGTATGACTTGAAAATAATTATTTTTAATTATTTATAATTAAGCCTGGCGACTAATTCCCCCGAGCAATCGAACTGGCAATTTATTTGCATGTTCCTGAGTGACCAATTATCAATATCCGATAAAAATTAAGACTTATACTATGACTTGAAAATCCGTTTTTTTCTCACCTGCGTACTTCTAAACCCCCTAGGTACGGCCAGCCAGATGTTCGGATTATCGAAGGAGAGTCGTCCACGCAGGTTAAAACGGAAAATCGTAGTTTACAAAATTACTTGGCCAAAAGTGTCGTCAGCTCTTAGACTAGACGGATGTCCCGACACGTAGCTCTTCATAGGACGTGATAATTGTAGGTCATAAATTATAGCAGCCTATCATCGGCGCTCGATTCTATAACATTTGCATAAGAAACTCTTCAATACAAAATTTATTTGGAACGCAGACTTAGAAAAAATGGTCTTTAGCACCATAATTATAACCTAAATAAATAAATATCCGGCTGCAATCTTGAAAGAACCTCTTTCTGCATTCAACTAAAAATCTATTGTTTAAGTTGTGACCGAACTTGTGGTCTAAGATTATAATAAACTCACTTTGAGTTGAAATAACGGTCGCCACTACGTTTATCGTACGAACGTAGAACGTATGAGAGCCAACGATGTAATCGAAGACTGCGTAACTTCCTTCCTTCTTGTCTATTACCAAGATGTGAAATGTCCGCTGCTCAGCTTCGTGCGTCGTGAAAGACAATGTCATCGGCCAAGGTCACGCACTAACACTCGGTTCACGAACGATTTCGTCAAGGATTAGGATGAGGATTATTCAAATAATTATTTTGTATCTCGTTTTGAGTTAACAAAAACAAGAATATATATTTGCTTATAGCACACGAATACAATTATTGCGTAAGCGATTGAAGAATCAAACTGGTCACGGGCGTTACCCGGGTACAATCTCGAACCTCGTAATTAATATCGTTAATATCGTGTTAAATTATTCGTAGAACGAACGCTGCGTCAAGACTTTATAACAGTAATCGCGTTTCACGAAACTTATCTTTCCATAAACGTATTTACGATCTCGAATAAACGATATAATATTATTGCGCAATCTAGAATAATCTAAGACCGCACTCGACAAGACGTCCGCACTCTCCAAAGGTTCGTCGAGGAAAGACCACGATCTCCCCTCGAAGCATCCCTACCTCTGCTTCAAGCATGCGCGACCGGCGCCTGGGCCTGAACGAACACGCCTCGCACATCTGGCATTTTGTATCTCTTTCTATCATATAGTTGTCTCTCTCACTCTTACTCAACGGAAACTTTCTCTTTCGATGTAAACAACTCTATCCTGATCAAAACAAGCTAACAGGAAAATTCCTGAATTCGAATATAATATATTATGAAAACTATTGCATCTAAAATGTAGAATATTTAATTAAATTGAGAATTGCAACTATATGATCCATTTTCCATCGTTTATGCAATATACTTACATATCTAATAAAAATGAAGGATAAAAGTATTCCCGTGATTAATGATCCATTCTATCTATCTACATTAATCACGCACCCTAATTAACCCTTAAATGCCACACCTCTCAAGAATCTCGTAAATGACACATGGGGTCTAAAAGACCCCAGCATGAAAAATGTCTCCTTACTTATTGATTTTTTGATATTTAGTTATGAAAATTATTTTCAATGTTGTTCAAGGCTTAGAAAAGAGAATAAAATGCTTATATTGTTAAAATTTCAATTTCAACATAGTATAAAAAATTAAGATCGCCAACTGTTAAAATGTTGGCTCCAAAATCAAAAAAATAAAAAATAATAAATAAATAAATATGAGCTCCATATTTGGCGGGAACATTTGAAAATATATCATTCTAAAGGGTCTGGGGTCCGCTGGACCCCGGGTGGCATTTAAGGGTTAAGCCTCCTTCTAATTATCTCAATTACGCAAATGCAAATACGTTATTCTAATAAAATTTTATCATTCACAATAATTTCATTTACTTCCCTGCTCATTACATCATTTATAACGTATTGCAATCCTTTCCTAGATTTCGATCTATCTCCTTTACTAATCTTTCTTTTTATTTTCAGGTACGCTAATTCAACGCTGGATCATCACAGGAATCATCAGGTAAGTATAAAATTAATCTCTGATAATAATTATCACGCATATAAATCAGGTAAGTATAAATAACGTATAATTTCCTTTTTTAGGAATCCAGGTGAAACATCTATCAAATATCTCAACTGCTCGTAAAACAATGCCAAATAACTTCATTAGTTATCTTATTACCAAATATATTAATTATATTAATTCCGCACTCACGGTACGAAATTCGACAAACTGACCTACGACAATAAATTTCTTCAAACATGAACATATTGCATTTTTCACTTTAGAATATCAAATGTCATGCTAAACTATTGCACTTTATGCTATTTTGCTCATATAATTATCGAAATCTAACTCTTTGACAATTTAAGCCTAAATCTTTAATAACACAGGCACACAAAAAAAAAGTGTCTTGGCCGAGACACTACACTAGTGTATTCCCATGTACTTTTTCCCGCTGAATCCGAATCCGAAGTCAGAATTGTCAGATTGGCTAAAATTTATGAGATAATCACAAAAAAATGCTCAAAAACACGAATTAAAGGGAAAAAAATTGTTTTTTTTGTGGTTATCTCATAAATTTTAGCCAATCTGACAGTTCTGACTTCGGATTCGGATTCAGCGGGAAAAAGTACATGGGAATACACTAGTGTAGTGTCTCGGCCAAGACACTTTTTTTGTGTGCCTGTGTAATTGTCCGATTTCTTTCAAACAAAGTTTGTTGGCTTTATTTTGTGTTAAGAAACACGAATTTATCGTTTAATATCGAAAAAACATGAAAATACAAAAGTGGGTCTGTTAGAAATACGGAAAGTTATCGGTAACACTGTGTGGGCACTACTTTAATACTATTCGCTCTGGTACGAGGAGATATCAAAAGATTGCGTATATATTTTAATAAACTTTTATTCTTAAAACTACGCCTCGTGTATATCGAAGTGAAGACAAAAGAGAACTGTGTTGAACTGTATAGAATGAATATAAAACAAAGAAAAGACTTGTGTGTCGACACTAGCGTTACAGAGATTTTTAAAGTTTCGGGGTTGGCTACATTGTCTGGTTCCTACAGTGCTCCCCCCTAAGTTCCTTCGCGATAATTTGCGAAGGTAACTGATTTAGTTCTGGAGTAAGTACGTAAGGGTACAGCTGGCTGGGATGTCCCTTGCTCCGGTTCTTCGTCAAGTTGTTGGGGTAGCACCTCGATAAAAGCTGGTTTTAGCCTTTCGATTGAGATGTTATTATTCTCGCCGTTGATTTTCAGGGTGAAGACCTTTTCCGTAAAACGTTCCACAACTTCATAAGGTCCATCGTACGGGGATTCCAATGGTTTTTTGACAGCGTCCCTTCTGACAATGACAAATACATGAGTACAAGTAAATAGTGTGTTATGAATAAATACTCTGCGTTTCTCGTGGTGTGCCGCAGGACTGGCACGAACTTTTCGCATGTGTTCACGGAACTTCTCGATGAATATTTGAGGATCAGCCGGGATATCTTCGTTAGAGAAGAATTCTCCTGGTATGCGTAACGTGGTACCATATGTTAACTCCGCTGCCGTTGCTTTAACGTCCTCCTTATAACTTGAACGTAAGCCTAGCAGGACCGTGGGAAGTATTTCTGTCCACCTTGAGTTTTCATGGCATTTAATTGCAGTTTTTAACGAACGGTGCCAGCGTTCGATCATGCCGTTAGAGGATGGGTGATAAGCGGTTGTGCGAATGCGTTTACATCCTAAAAGATTGGTTAAAGCTTGAAAAAGTGCAGATTCGAATTGCGTACCTCTATCGGTTGTTATGGTAGCAGGTACTCCGAATCTTGCGATCCAGTTCGAATAGAAGACGGTTGCGACTGTGTCTGCAGTGATGTCAGCGACGGGAACTGCTTCTGGCCAGCGCGTGAAACGGTCGATCATTGTGACACAATAACGGTATCCCTGCGATTGCGGTAATGGGCCGACTATATCCAGATGGACATGGTTGAAACGTGCGTCGGGCATTGGAATTTTCTCCGGTTGAGTGTGAACGTGTCTGCTTATTTTATTTCGTTGGCACGTTATACAAGCACGCGACCAAGCTGTGATATCTTTTCCCATGCTGGGCCAGACAAAAGTCCGTTGTATCAATCTTCTAGTGACGCGTCCGCTTGGATGAGACAGCGTATGAGTAGCGTTAAATATTTGTCTTCGAAGACTTGCGGGTACGTAAGGTCGTCTTTCGAAATATCACAATACAATGTTGTATCAGTGCCGGTTAGACATAGTTTGCGTAACTTGAGTGATGAATCTGATTTAAGAAGCTGTTGGAGTTCTTCATCCGAAGTCTGCTCTCGCGCGAGTTCGTCAGTTGATACAATCCTTGGTAAGTCGATGGTGCTCAAGCGCGATAAAGCATCAGCCACAATGTTGTCCGAACCACTTACGTGAACAATCTTCGTTGAGATTTGGCCGATGAAATCGATTTGGCGAAGCTGCCTTGGGGATGCTTTCTCCGCCTTTTGGTTGAAAACGTATATTAGTGGTTTGTGGTCTGTCACTATAGTTACTTCACGTCCTTCCACGAAATAGCGAAAGAATTTTAGACTCTTGTAAATCGCTAAAAGCTCACGATCGTAAGTGCTGTATTTACTTTCTGCGGTGCTCAGCTTACGGGAGAAGAATGCGAGTGGTTCGAGTTTGTTGTTGTGGAGTTGTTCTAACGATGCTCCTATGGCTGAATCTGAAGCGTCTGTATGGAGTACCAATGGCGCGTTCTCGACGGGATGTGCGAGTAACGTCGCGTCGACTAAATGCTGTTTGCATAGTGCGAATGCTTGCTCCGATTCTGGGGTCCATACAACTGGGCGTTTATCTCGACGTTTAGAACCTGCGAGGTAAGAGTTGAGTATTGCTTGTGCTTGGGCAGCTCCTTTAACGAAATGTCGGTAGAAATTTATTATGCCCAAAAATCTTCGTAGTTCGCTTATATCCTTTGGTTTTGGATAATTGCGGATAACTTCCACTCGTTGCGGTAGAGGTTTGGATCCTTCGGCATTGATTAGGTATCCTAGATATTGTACTTCTTCTTTCCCGAATACACACTTGCTGACATTAATCGAGAGGCCGTATTCTCGAAGGCGTTCAAAAATTATACGGAGATGCTTCCTGTGTTCTGCTGCGTTTCTGGACGCTATAATGATGTCGTCAATGTAACAGAATACAAAATCTAATCCACGGAAGATTTCGTCCATAAATCGTTGGAACGACTGTGCGGCGTTGCACAAGCCAAATGTCATTACGTTGAACTCGTACAATCCAAATGGAGTGATGACCGCTGTTTTTGGCCGGTCTTCTGACGCGACGGGTATTTGATAATAAGCGCGTATCAGATCCAACGTTGAAAATATAGTGCATCCGCGAAGACGGTGATTAAAATCTTGGAGATGAGCAATAGGATATCGATCCGGCTCGGTAACTCTGTTTACACCACGGTAGTCTCCGCAATAACACCATTCGCCCGTTTTTTTCCGAACCAGGTGTAACGGACTAGCCCACGGGCTGCTAGACGGCTGACAGATTCCTTCGGCAATCATTTGAGCAAATTCGGCACGCGCGGCTCTCAGCTTTTCAGGCGACAACCAACGTGCACGTGCGGCGACTGGTGGACCACGTGTCGTAATGAAGTGTTGTACTTTATGTTTGGGCTTCTTGTGTTGACAAGGTCTCGTTATATCAATGAACTCCTTCAACAAATCGCTATATTCGTCGTTCTGTAGTATTGTGGAAACGGAAGGTGTCGTGACGTTAATTATTTGTCCATTCGTTCCTAATTTTGTTATTCCGTTAATCAATCGGCGATTATGCAAGTCGACTAAGAGGTTAAACTGCGCCAAGAAATCAGCTCTTATAATGGCATGAGTGACTTTAGCAACTGTGAAACGCCACTGGAACTTGCGTCGTAACCCTAAATCAACGTTGACGAATTTTTGACCAAACGTCGGAATCGGCGAACCATTTGCCGCGAAGAGTGTTAATTCGGTTGGAGTTCGATTGGATGTCATCGATTGCGGTATTATGCTAATGTCTGCGCCAGTGTCGATTAGATATCGCATACGGGATTTGCGATCAGTTAATATGAGGCGTCGTTGCTCTGGAGAGGCTCCCACGTGCGCCTCCGAACGAGGAAGCGCAGTTAGTTTTCCTGAGTTGCTTGTTGCGTACTCGCTACAGCCTTTTGCCAAGTACAGGGTGGTCGGCACCTGTAAGCTTCTTTACCAAACTTAGCATGATAATAATAATAATCGGTATTTTGCTTAACATTACGCTTACGACTAACAGATCGATCTCTAGGACCACGACCGCGACTTTTCGATCGTCCCTTTCGAGTTTTTACAGTTAACGCTTCTACCTGTTTTTTAAGTTCCGCGATTTGCTGTTCCAAAGTGGAAACAGGCTGAGAGGTACTTGTCGAATGTATAGCTACCGCACTAATTACGGGTTTCATAACCTCCATCGCTTTGTCCGCCTGCATTGCTAGCGTTGTGAGGTCTTCCACTCCGCCGACAGCTAGTACAGCCCTGATAGATTCGGGTAACTGCTCAAGGAATAGGGTGCGCAAAATAGAATCTCCGCATGCCCTGCCTGCTAAGTTGCGTAGTCGTTGTAAAAAATTGGAGGGTTTTTCCTCGCCCATTTCGTGCCCTCGTAAAAGTCGTCGCAATTTGGATTCACTGGTCTCACCGAACGACGTCAAAATGCGATCCTTCAGTGCCTGATATTTTTGCGTGGGCGGTGGATTCTCTAAAATATCGGAAACAAACGGCAGTACTTCTTGGTCTAAATTGAATACCACGTACCTGAATTTCGTGTCATCTGCTGAGACACGCGAGAGCTGAAACGCTGCTTCAGCTTGTGCGAACCATAGGTTAGGGTTAGCCTTCCAGAAAGGAGGAAGTCTCATCAAGCGAGCCGTATGGACTTCAGGTTCGCGCGGGAGGCCAAGATTTAAGCCATCCTGCCCGCTCTCGGTCTCGGATCCTCGTTGGTTTCCCATATCGCTGGGGGTATCCGTGTTACGCGCGGGGTCGTTATCCCCGGGGATCCCGCTGTGTTGCGAAGACGGTGTTCGTGGCATCATGTTTACTCTCGACCTTTGTTAAGCCACCGGACGAGTCGATCCTTCTGGGCGCGCGATCGTGCACGTAGCCGGACGGTTAATGCCGTTCCTATTTCTCAACGCCGTACGTGGTGATCACGTCGGGGTCACCAATTTTACTGTGGGCACTACTTTAATACTATTCGCTCTGGTACGAGGAGATATCAAAAGATTGCGTATATATCTTAATAAACTTTTATTCTTAAAACTACGCCTCGTGTATATCGAAGTGAAGACAAAAGAGAACTGTGTTGAACTGTATAGAATGAATATAAAACAAAGAAAAGACTTGTGTGTCGACACTAGCGTTACAGAGATTTTTAAAGTTTCGGGGTTGGCTACATTGTCTGGTTCCTACAATTGAGAGATAGCTACAGCCATCTATTGCATTAATAATCTACTCTTGCGGTTCCATGAATAAATGCTAGATGGCGCAGTGCGTTACCGCCTAGTAACTGTTTGCAAGCGTATGCGCCAGTAACGCTGCGCATCGAGTTCAGATCACGCTAGCATCACGTGACAAGAGAGTGAGTGGAAGGGATGAGCAAGCTAAGACGTGCAGCGAGACGATCCCGGCCATTCTCGTACGTTCTGTCGGAAGTTACACAGTTCGAGTCACGTATTGTGCATTTTGCCATAATAATACTTTGATCAATATCGCTGCCGATCTTAGTTGAAAAACGATCGTCTCATTTCGACATTTCTTGTTATTTTCAGTGTTTTACGCTTAAGCTCGTGGTGTATGCTCATATCGTAAAAAGGATCGTGTTGTATTAATTACTCGTGCGATTCGATTATTGTATTGTATTATATTACGTCGCTTCAAGTTTACACATGTGTTCCGCGACACGCGGGCAGTATTCCAATCACGAGGGATCACAGAACAATTCTAAAGAAGAGAAAGACGTTCTATATCCGGTTTCAACAGAAGCCATAGATGACGATAAGCATCCATAAGGACTTGACGATCGAGAGCGGCCATTAACGACTTCGTTCCTCTCAAGTAACGAGAAGGAATCGCCGCTATTATTCATACCAATCAAACCGCATACTGCGAATGAGTTTCACACTTTCTATGGATGGTTTCCCGCACATTGCGGATTAATTCTAACAAGTTTTGTGGATGTCAAAGTTCTGCATACTGCAGATTCCACTATCAGGTAAATACTTGATTTCTTTCTTTCAACTGGCCAGTTCTTTCGTCGGATATCTTTCTGACGGAAGTGAGATAACCCAGGTGCGCACATACTAATTCAAAGGTTCGGTTACAGGAAATAAACCTATTCTCTTATGTTTGTCCTCGAAGAAGGACTTTTATTATTCATTTCTTCATTACGAAAGAGAAATAGATTCCTATATCAGGACGAAGATTCAGTGAAAGTAACGCTAGTATTTCGGATTGATAGTATTAAGTTCATTAGATTAATCGTAATTGCATATTCGCATTGGATTCGCTAAGCTTTTCTTGCGTTAAAGACTCAAACTGCGTTCAATTTATAATAGTAGCTTGTAAATACTGTATATAACGAACTTTACATTAATTCATTACATCCATATCGTCTAATATAACTCGTCTTTTATACGATCTTTACGTGTGTGTGAAGCTAGCGTCTCATTTTGCGGAAACTCACAAATTATTGAGAGTTCTGACATCCTTTTCAATAGTTCTAGAGTTCCTGATAGTTTAAACAAATAGTTCTGGCCATTAAAGCCAAAAAACGCGTCAGTACAAACTGAGACGCTAGGTTCACGCAGCGTCTCACTTTGTCCTACACAAGTTCCACTACTGTATCTCATCAGATTTTGCGAGATCTATAGTTCTATAACAGTTCTATAAAGAGTTCTGGGTGACCCCTCATTTTATCTCACAAGGGAACCTCGCGAACTGGAAAATTCTGATTTTAATGAAACTTTCCACACATGTAGGGAGAGTAAAAAGATGAATTTAGATATTTTTTGTAGCTGCCCAAAAACTGTTTTAAGGGGTGAAACCACTGCTCATATGTAGAGCGGTTTTTTGCTTTTCTCGATATATCTCGAAAAATATTTGAGATATCAAAAAATGTTTCTTATAAAAGTTTTACAGTAAAATCTCCTCTATTTGACAACATTAATAATATTTTTTGAAAATAATTTTTTAAACAAAATTTTTATTAAAAATTAAAAAAAAATTTTTTTTTGAAATTTTATTAATGTGGTTGAATAAAGATGTTTTTACTATAAAACTTTTATTTGAAACATTTTTTGATATCTCAAATATTTTTCGAGATATATCGAGAGTAGGTGAGCTAGGCCGGTTCTACCCCAGGGGATCCGAGGGGGGGTGAGGGGCGGGGGGTATACCGCGGGAGGGGGGAAGTACCGCGGGGAGGGGGAGGGGGGAACCGCGTTTTCGGGCGCCGCGGGGAGGGGGAGGGGGGGAACCGCGTTTTCGGGCGCCGCGGGGAAGGGGAGGGAGGGGAACCGCGTTTTCTGGCGCCGCGGGGAGGGGAGGGGGGGACCGCGTTTTCGGGCACCGCGGGGGAGGGGGAGGGGGTACCGCGTTTCCGGCGCCGCGGGGGTGGGGTCCGCGGGGTGAGGGGACCCGCGTTCGCGTTTTCGGGCGCCGCGGGAGAGGGGTCCGCGGGGTGAGGGGACCCGCGTTCGCGTTTTCGCCGCGCCGCGGGGTGAGGGGCGACCGCGTTCGCGTTTTCGCCGCGCCGCGGGGAGGGGCGACCGCGTTTTCGCCGCGCCGGTACGTGGAATTAAATAAATTTATATTATACATAGAAAATTTGCTTACCACCGCTGGATTTGAATCAGAAACCCCCGGCTCGTGAGTCAGTCACATCCCGCACTGTGTGACACAATATTGATGAATACGTTTTGTATTGTCTATATATGTTACAGTTATTGTTAGCAGTAGAGTCTCTTAGCAGTATAGGCCATAGTCTCTTAATTTTAGACAATAATATATACACTTAAAATAGTTAAAAAAAATACTATTTCAAAGCAGTTAAAATTTACACAAAAACACACATAGGACACAGATTACATGGTGAAATTAAATATAATGGGTCTCCACATGACGAACAGAAGAGACCGTCCATTAGTATATAAGGCCTGGTGTCATGTTTACGATAAACGTACAGCATTGAGAATAATCCACTGATTCTCACAATGCATGACGCACAAAACTTCACCTGTCCTGGAGTGAAATAACAGTATGTGCAGCACATCTTTGTCAGAGGATTTAACGCATTAATTTCAGCTTGATTTAACACTCTGAAAATTTCATCCGGAATATCCTCATCAGCCATTTCACTATCATAACATGAATCGTCTGACAATATAGCATCATCATCAACTTCCATTCCTTCCTCTTCATTCACTTCTATTTCTTCAGGCACTTCCATTTCTTCATCGTTTGCTTCAACTTCCATTCTTTCTTCTCCTTCAAACTGCAATTCTTCGAAATCCATTTTATATACACTCTGTTCCACTCACGCGCTAAAATATAAACTTTGGAAAATATCCGAAGTTTCTTTTCCAATCAAATTCGCTGTTGAGAAACTCCCGGTTCGATCGAAGATCGGCGATTCCCAATTCGCGACGGATCAAATATCGCGCTACGTCGACGTTCCACAAGTTCAATCTGCTACAATTTCTCATGCGCGGTTCGCTGATTTTCACGATCCTGAATTTAGAATTGAGCACCGGTTTGCACAATTTTATGTACTCGTCGCTCATATCGCGTCATGTGCTGTACTCGCGACTTTCGGTCCACGACTACTGAGTATACCCTCAAATTCATCCTTCTATATCCCACTATTGTCACATCGTTTGTTTAACATATCTAATTTCACAATGATCTCAGCATCCGTACGGATGCGCCTTGCGAAAAATCTACGATGTACAGTTTTGCACGTGTGCGATGAAGTCACCGCGAGACACGTATGTTCATGAAAACGATATCGCGCCATTAACTTTCAATGGTTTATCTGTATAACTGCTATTGAACCGCTATCAAACTTCTTTAAAACAGCTATAAAACAACAACTAAAAACAGCTATCAAACAATTAAAAACATCTTTAGAAACAACTAAAAACAACTAAAAACAACTATCAAACAGCTATCAAACAACTAAAAACAACTAAAACAGCTTTAAAAACAGCTATCAAACAACTAAAAACAACTAAAAACAACTAAAACAGCTTTAAAAAACATCTATCAAACAACTATCAAACAACTAAAAACATCTTTAGAAACAACTAAAAACAACTAAAAACAACTAAAAACAACTATCAAACAGCTATCAAACAACTAAAAACAACTAAAACAGCTTTAAAAACAGCTTTTGAACAGCTAAAACAGCTTTTGAATAGCTTTTAAACAACTAAAACATCTATATTATATTACAAACTATGTGGGAAAAGGAAATAAAACATTTTATATATACATATATAGTTTATTTAAAAAAAATCATAATTTTTTCTGGTGTTGCGACCACCAGTTACATATTTTTAATACATTTTGTAATGCGCAATTCTTAACATGTTTTTCACATCTTATAGTATTAGTAACATCTAGATTATTTAAAGATTCGATATCTTCGTAATCGGCATCCAAAGTCTCAATGTTTAGATTTTTTCTAGCTTTATTCTCAAGTAGATCCACCAGCCATTCTCGTTTCTGGCATCCCTTGACGTACACAAGAGTCGACGTCTCGTCGCCCTCTCCAAGCACGGCCGATGTAATTAAATGTTTCGCCATGCTGTATGGCACGTTTCCATCCTCCCATCGTAGTCCATGGTGATTTGCAATCAACCAAGAAGCGCATGATTTGTCGGATTTCGTGAGGAGACTCCATGGCATGGGACATGTAAAAATGTAATGCGCCAAAACGGTCCCGTTTCTCAGAACCGCCACCTCCTTTACGACAAATTTCATCCCGACGGTGAAGCCTTGCAGATCGACAAACGTTGGTACGATCATGACGAAACGACGGAGCAATCTGTATCTTATCGCGGTACATCAGTGTATCTTATATCGCAATACCCGCTGATATTGCAATTTACATGATTTTGCGCACTACGTTCGACAATGGACAGTATTCGATTACGCGATCATGCAAGATGTGGAGGTAGGATATCGGGTGAAGGTGCGTCGATTCCCACAATAACGAATCTTTTTCAATTATCTAAAATCTCGCTCTATTTATTCATGCTCTATGTACAATATAATTCTCTGATGTGTACGAATACGTGGACGTGTGTGATTGCGTAGGTTATAACTGTGTAGTGTATAATGTGGTATGTTGCGTATTGTTCGTCCCGAACAGTCTAGTTTGAAGATAGATTCCGTCTGTGTTGCCACAGAATTCCCAGGTTCGCTTGGGTTAGGAAGATGCTGGATATGAGAGTCTCCACCTTGGAGATCAGGAAAGGATCCTCCTGACTTATCCTCAGGATCAGGAATCGGAGTCGGAATCGGACTTGGAGAAGGCAGCGCCTTGGTCTCGGTGTCGTCCGGTGAGCTGGGTCGTAAACGACCCAGGAAACCTTTCTGCGGCAGGGTGTCTGTCGACTCTTACCGCAGCAAGTTAACGCCCTGCAAAGCAGGTATAAACGAAGGCCCCAGAAGGAGCGCGCTTCGTATCAAACGGAGGCCCTGAAGAGCACACTCCGAATGTCAGGGGCCCTGGTAGTGAGCACACCCTGTCAGGGGCCCTGGTAGTGAAAGAGAGTTATGTCAGGGGCCCTGGTAGTGAGCACGCCCTGACTGGCTATCTCAAGGAAAGCTGGAGAAGCCCCGCTGAGCTGCCCTTTATATAGCAGTCGATGGGGAACTTTTCTTACGAGTAAATCCGCCGGCGATGCGCCGCGTAGCGGGCGCGCGTCGAACTGTCCGGCCGATCGATATCGTGCCGTCCCCCGCGCCGCGCGCCTCCCGTCATACTGCCGGCGTCGCGTGCGCGCTGTCGCGCGGTCGTGGCGGACAGCTGACCGCCACATAACCCCCTTGGTTGTTTTAGAGTTCCTGGAAACGGACTGGTGGACGTGATATTCGTCCGCTTCTCGTCCGTTGCTGCTGCTGCGGCTCTTCGGGAGTTTGTGTGGTTTCTGTTGACGGCTGAGCTGGTTCCAGTTCTTCTCGCTCCAGAATGTAGGCGGGCTTCAATCTATCGATTGATACGTTGACAGGTCGTTCATTGACGCAGATTTTGAAGGTCTTCTCTCCTCTGTTTAGAACTTTGAATGGTCCATCGTATGGTGGCTGCAAAGCTCCCGTTGGCGCGTCGTGACGAAGAAATACTTGTTGCGTTGTAGTCAAGTCTTTATACGTAAACGTAGCTTTCTGTCCGTGTCTTTTTAGTTTTGGCTGCAGGTTTCTCATAATTTTATTTAGTCGTGCTGCGAAACCTTCCGTGTCGACAATCTTTGCGCAGGTCTCTTCGAGGAATTGTCCGGGTAATCGGATTGATTCTCCGAAGACCATTTCAGCCGGTGTCGCTTGCAGGTCCTCCTTCCATGCTGCTCTAATGCCCATCAGGATCACTGGTAGAATTTCTGCCCATTCTTCCGTCTGGTGACTTTTAATGGCTGTTTTCAACTGCCGGTGGAATCTTTCGATCATGCCGTTCGCTTGTGGATGATATGCTGTGGTGCGAAGGTGTGCTGAACCCGTTAACTTTGTAAGTGTTTTGAACAGCTCGGATTCAAACTGCCGTCCCTGGTCCGTCGTAACTCGTGCTGGTGTGCCATATCTGGCTATCCAATTGTTGAAAAACTGTCTTGCCACAGTTTCTGCGGTGATGTCGTCGACGGGTATTGCTTCTGGCCACCTTGTAAAACGATCAATGATGGTTAAGCAGTATTTGTAGCCCTGGGATGTCGGCATGGGTCCCACTATGTCCATGTGAACATGTTGAAAACGTTTGGTAGGTCCTAGGAAGTTTCCTGTTGGCGAGACCGTGTGCTTGTATACCTTGGCTCTCTGACACTGAAGGCATGCTTGAGCCCATTTTCGACAGTCGTTTTGTATGTTTGGCCATATATATTTTTGTTTGACCAATCTCGTTGTAGCCTTTATCCCTGAATGTGATAAGCCATGCAGGCTCTGAAAAGCCTGCCGTCTATATGGCTCTGTCACGTAGGGGCGTGCGACTGGTGTCGAAGTGTCACAATACAATTTTGTCGTTGTGCCAGGTATCTGTATTTTTGTTAATTTCAGTGATGACTTGATGCTGCCATCTAATAACTGCTTTAATTCCGGGTCTTCTTGCTGCGATTTTGCCAATCCTTCGAAGTCCGGTGCTTTCTCAATTGCTTCAACGCGGGATAGCGTGTCTGCAACTACGTTGTCTTTTCCAGCCACGTGTTGAATGTCCGTTGAGAATTGCCCAACGAAGTCCAGATGCCTTGCTTGCCGAGGAGAGCTGCGCAACAGATCTTGTTGAAAAGCGTATATCAAGGGCTTATGGTCCGTGAAGATGGTAAATTTCCGTCCTTCTAGTAGATGCCGGAAATATTTTACTGCCGTATAGATGGCTAAAAGCTCTCTGTCATACGGGCTGTATTTTCGCTGCGCTGGATTAAGCTTCTTGCTCATAAATGCTAATGGCTGCCATCCGTTGTCTGTTTCTTGCTGAACCACTGCCCCGAGTGCTGTGTCTGAAGCATCTGTAGTCAACGTGAGCTTGGCTTCAGTTATGGGATGTGCTAAGAGCGTAGCTTTCGAGAGGCTATCTTTGCATCTCTGAAAAGCTTGCTCGAGCTGCTGAGTCCACTCGATTGGAGTTTTTCCTTTTGCTTTAGGACCTCGTAAGACATCATGTAACGTGGCTTGGTCTTTTGCAGCTTCCGGTATGAACCTCCGGTAAAAGTTCAAGGTTCCCAGGAATTGTCTAAGCTGCTTGATATTTTCTGGCTTCTTGAAGTCGCGTATAGCTTGGACTTTTTCAGGCAATGGGCGAGTGCCTTCTGCTGATACGAGGTATCCGAGAAACTTCACCTGTGAAGCTCCCAAAACGCATTTGGCCGGATTTAGTTGGACGCCATACGCTTCAAGACGACGAAATACTTCTTCTAAATGTTTTAGATGCTCTTCTTCCGTTGCGGAGGCGATTATGATATCGTCTATGTATGCGTAGCAGTAGTCCAAGCCACGCAAGACCTCGTTTATAAATCTCTGGAAGGTCTGTGCTGCGTTCCGTAATCCGAAAGGCATATATAAGTACTCGAATAGCCCGAATGGCGTGATAATGGCTGTTTTGGGGATGTCGTCTGGGTGAACCGGGATTTGATTGTAAGCTCTGA
This sequence comes from Temnothorax nylanderi, assembly GCF_030848795.1. Taxonomy (NCBI): domain Eukaryota; kingdom Metazoa; phylum Arthropoda; class Insecta; order Hymenoptera; family Formicidae; genus Temnothorax; species Temnothorax nylanderi. The sequence goes on along the minus strand of NW_027249361.1, from coordinate 91,718 downwards.
CTAAATCCAAAGTTGAAAAAAATTTCTTTCCGCTCAGGGAATGGCTGAAATCTTCTATGTGAGATATTGGATATCGGTCAGGCTCAGTCCGAGAGTTCACCTTTCTATAATCCCCGCAGGATCTCCAGGAGTTTCCTTTCTTAGGAGCCATGTGTAGCGGTGAGGTCCAAGGGCTTTTAGACGGTCGAATAATTCCTTCTTCAAGAAGTAGATCAAACTCTGCTTTGGCTGCTTTTAATTTGTCGGGTGCCAACCTTCGTGGTCGACATGCTTCCGGAGGTCCTGGTGTGGTCTTGATGTAATGCATCGTTGAGTGAGGCTGCTTTTGCCGGTGCGTTCCCGTAGTCCTTGTGATACCGGGAAATCGAGCCAGCGATTGATGAAAGGGGGTGTCTCCCATGACAGCTTTAACTGACGGTAACGTGTCTCTATTTGCCGTCCCGTTTGCTTTGAGTCCTGTTTTCGCATCAACCAGCTGTCCCTCTTTTACGTCCGGGAGCAGATGGAAATGAGCCAGGAAGTCGGATCCAATTATTGGCGTAGTTACGTCTGCGACGACGAATCTCCACGGAAATGCACGGCGTAGACCGAGATCAGGCTGTATTGTGAGATCTCCGTATGTTTTAATGTTGGATCCATTAGCCGCGAATAGCTCTCTCGTGTCAGCCCAGCGTCGTGTTCGTACCAACGAGCGAGGGTATACGCTGACATCGGAGCCGGTATCGATGAGATATCGAATCTTCGTGCTGCGGTCAGTGACAAATAAGCGGCATGGGTTCGGGCAAAGGCCGTTTGCCGCTGACAACGACTGCCCGGTTAGTTTTCCAGTGCCTTCTTGAAGTTGCACGGCTGTGTGCATTTTCGAGCCTTTTCCTTGAACCGACGGTGGAAGTAGCAAATATCTGCTTCCTTTTCTTCTTTCTGGCCTTTTCTGGAACGACTCCTGGGACGATCGCGCTTGTTGCTTCTGTTATTAGAACGAGACAGTCGGCTCTCTAATTTTTCGAACTTTTTATTTAGTTCAGCGATTTGATTTTCTATTGATGAGCTTGTTGCCGACTGCATACTGGCGACTGTCACAGCTCTGCATGTAACTTCATGAATTCGGTCTGCCTGCTCGGCTACGTCTTCTAAGTTGTCAGCGTTCCGTGTGGCCAAAATAGCCTGTAATTGGGATGGCAATCTGCCTATCCATAATGTACGCAGGAGCTGCTCCGGAATGGCCGTGCTGGCCAAGGCCTGTAGATGCCGTAAGAATTGAGAAGGTCTTCGATCGCCCATCTCTTCGAGCTCTAAGAGCTGGCGGATTTGTTGTTCCTGAGAGATTGATAGGCGTTGTATTAATGCCTTCTTGATACTTTCATATTTATTTTCTTCAGGAGGCCTCGTTATCAGATCCTTAATTTCTCTGGCCTGCTTAGTCTCTATGTGTGACAAGACGTAAGCATATTTAGTACTGTCTTGCGTTATGCTTCCCAGTGTAAATTGACTTTCGAGTTGTGCGAACCATAATTCAGGCTCGTCCGTTCAGAAAGGAGGTACTTTTAAAGCCACTCTGTTGATCTGCGATCGTTCTTCTGAGTTTCCTCCTTGTGTGTCCGTCATTGTTAATTTGTTTATGTATATTTTTATTAGAGCGAGATAGAGCGAGCGTCGGAGTCACCAATTTGTGGAGGTAGGATATCGGGTGAAGGTGCGTCGATTCCCACAATAACGAATCTTTTTCAATTATCTAAAATCTCGCTCTATTTATTCATGCTCTATGTACAATATAATTCTCTGATGTGTACGAATACGTGGACGTGTGTGATTGCGTAGGTTATAACTGTGTAGTATTCTCTGATGTGTACGAATACGTGGACGTGTGTGATTGCGTAGGTTATAACTGTGTAGTGTATAATGTGGTATGTTGCGTATTGTTCGTCCCGAACAGTCTAGTTTGAAGATAGATTCCGTCTGTGTTGCCACAGAATTCCCAGGTTCGCTTGGGTTAGGAAGATGCTGGATATGAGAGTCTCCACCTTGGAGATCAGGAAAGGATCCTCCTGACTTATCCTCAGGATCAGGAATCGGAGTCGGAATCGGACTTGGAGAAGGCAGCGCCTTGGTCTCGGTGTCGTCCGGTGAGCTGGGTCGTAAACGACCCAGGAAACCTTTCTGCGGCAGGGTGTCTGTCGACTCTTACCGCAGCAAGTTAACGCCCTGCAAAGCAGGTATAAACGAAGGCCCCAGAAGGAGCGCGCTTCGTATCAAACGGAGGCCCTGAAGAGCACACTCCGAATGTCAGGGGCCCTGGTAGTGAGCACACCCTGTCAGGGGCCCTGGTAGTGAAAGAGAGTTATGTCAGGGGCCCTGGTAGTGAGCACGCCCTGACTGGCTATCTCAAGGAAAGCTGGAGAAGCCCCGCTGAGCTGCCCTTTATATAGCAGTCGATGGGGAACTTTTCTTACGAGTAAATCCGCCGGCGATGCGCCGCGTAGCGGGCGCGCGTCGAACTGTCCGGCCGATCGATATCGTGCCGTCCCCCGCGCCGCGCGCCTCCCGTCATACTGCCGGCGTCGCGTGCGCGCTGTCGCGCGGTCGTGGCGGACAGCTGACCGCCACACAAGATGAGACAATAGGCGGTAGTATTTGCCGGTACATTCTCTTTGCAGTCAAATTCTATTCGCACATCCACGGTGGCGCTCTTGACAGATTCGTTTTGTCGCGAGCAATTGATGACAACAAAAGGTCCTTCCATCAGGAATGTATACAAGCTGCAAAGCGTATCACTGGAATCGTATCCGTAATAAGCTTTACGAAAACGCGCATACATATCGAAAAGGACGGCGTATCGATTTTTGCCAAAATCCAGATTCAAGTCGTCGTACGGATAAAATTCAGAGTTTAGATAAAGTTTCATGTTGGTCAAGTTACAGTCATCGAATACGCTAACATTTTGAGACATGATATTCTTGCGCCCGGTCTGCAGCGCAAAGATAACGTATCGCGGCTTCTCCAGCTGAGTCGCCGTTTTGACGGCCCACGAATGCTTGGTCGTGCTCTGCAACATGGGGTACTCGTACAGATCCCACGAACGGAAACTAACACTAAGATATCGCCCGCTTTCCAAGGCCCGTAGCATGGATAGCTTATTGATCTCGTTTAATGTGACGTGAGGCATTCGCCACTGTACTTTAAACAATTCAATTTCCGGCTCCGTCGCCGGATTTCCCACAATGCAATTGTTGTCGCTGCGCGCTCGTATCAAAATTAATTCGTGACGAGCGTTAACAACCACGCGTTTGTAATCCTCGCAAAAGCCCAGCAACCTCTTGAGCGGTACGCAAAAGTTGAAGTATCCTTCCGGTATGCTCGATGAAACGTCCCATCCAGCATTCCGCATGAGTTGAGAATCATTATACGATAGCGATACATAGTTCTTGATGGTACTGGTTATTCCAACGTTTCTGTTGCGATCAATCTCCACACCGTTGAGCTCGTATCGAATCTCATCGAACATGAACGCTGCACAATTATTCGCAAGCGTTGCCTGAGACTCGTCATTCCTTTTCTTTATCGTCAATCTTCCTTCAACGTAGAGAAAGCTCTCGCACGGCAACGTGTATAAATCCTGTTGTTGTATGGGTATTCTTATCTCATCGTTATGTCCAAACGTTGTGTTGGCGTACGGATTGTACGTGTGTGTCTCAATCTTGACGACGCTGTCGTCAAAGATCGGTTCACCTCCAATGTTTAAGATATTAGCCATTTCGTACGACGAAACCCAATGATTTCAGAAATTCAACGTTCAACGCCGTGAGTTTCTTCTTTGGCGATCGGATTGTCTCTCTAATTTTGTTTCTCGTCTGTTGCACCTGCTCAGCTTCGTTCAGTACGAGCATCTCACGTTATCGCTGTCGTCTTCGTACATGCAGTCTAACGGTGATCTCCTCTCCACGAAAATCAATCAATCGGCCGTCCTGATCCACGACGCGAAGCGTCAAGTCCGAAATGCTCCGTACGATGATCGGAAGGTAAATGATCTGTGCCGGCGTTTCCGATATCTTATATCCTGGAGGCACACTCGGTGAAAACTCGTGTATCGTGTGCACGTACTTGTCGTTGCTGTACGCACCCGCGGTCACGTTACACTCTATGCGAATGATGTTTACGTTGATGATATTTATCGAAACATCCGATTCGTGCCATTGTCGCGACTCCAGCACGCGATTCGCTGAAAATCCCAGCAGCGATCCAATGTTGTTCGGTTTGGCGAAATTTATCCGATAAGCGCACTTGATCTCGCTCTTCATCGTATTGTTATTAGCCCGAATAATAATCAATGGGTGCGATTCATCTTCGTTTATCGAGACATTATTGGATTGATCCCATAAAAGAGCGCGTTTCAGATACATGTCTATATCACGCAGTTCGTACGATCCTTCGGGTATGGTAATCTCCTTGTCGTCGTCATAGTAGAATTTATTGTTCGACGAATTTACATTCGGTATCGTGTGATAGGTTTCAAAATCTGTCAGACCGAGCTCGTAATCGCCATCGCTCAAATCCACGGCGGGAAAGTAGCTTACCGCGAGGATGCTGCTCTTGCCGGTGAGCGTAAATGTCAGTGACATGTTTGAATGAATACTGAGATTAAACAGCGTAACGCCGGTCTTTAAATTGATTGTCAGCCGACTGTAGAAAACGCAGACACAGTTGTCCACAATTGCTCTGATCGTATCGCTGATATGGCGTGCGATTGTACTCTATTACATTGTTCTTTAGATACTGCGCCAATTCTCTCGGTGGTCGAAGATTGCCAAAACTGTCGAAATATATGGCACGATCTTCCCTCTTCGCGTACGCCACCCAGTGAGTACCCGGTCCCTCAGTATTATCCAAATTCACGATACCGCTCTCGTTTCGACGTACACCGCCGATCGGTAACGAGTCGCGCATGAAAATACCTCGAAAATATGGAATGCGCATACGTTTTGCCAATTGTTGCAGTTGTACGTTGGTAGTTACGCCCTGGGGAATTTTTAGCGTCTCTTCGACGTTTTTTTTTTTCTTGAGACTCCCCGTCCGCGTTTGTATGGAGCGAGATAAAGTCCGTGACCTTCCATGGCGCGATTGTGACGTTGCATCTCTTCCAGCTGACGCCGCGCGGCTTTGTAAAGGTGGGTCCACACATGTATCGTATCACCGTATCGTATCATGATCGCGTATCGATACGCTGGTTATAATGATACACCAAAATCTTGTTTTTTACTCGTATCCGTATCCCGTATCTGTATCTTCTTTTGAGTTTTCCACCTAATACGCCCGTATCTTTAGTCTCACGCTGTCTGCTGTAGAGACAATGTCTCTCTCTGTACAATTAGCAGCTGCTAGCTACATTTTTCTTCATTATCTATTAAAAAAAAAAACAAGGAAGCCACGTCGGTGGTGGATAAAAACAGTTTTTGCGAATCGTACAATATACAGTGGTTTAAGTTTATTGCGTGATTTAAAATTTCAATCTGTAAGTGGACAGTATAAAAACTTCACAAGAATGTCTCCCACTGAGTTTGAATATCTATTAAATTTGGTTGGAAAACAGATTTCCAAAAATGACACCATATGTAGAAAAGCTATACCTTAAGAATGCTTTTCTATATAGAAGTTTGCAAGTACTTACCTTTTCCCGTTCCCATGCTCTTTTTCATTTTTAGTTTTTCTCTTCGTAAAGCAGCAAGAAGATATTCCATCTTTTTTTTACATTGCTCTACCGATCTTCCGCTTTCACGAGCAATTTCTTCCCATGCATCATTCTTTTTTAACCGGTTAAAATGATGCGGATCCTTTAGATTCCAAAGAATATTCTTACTTTTGTAAATATCGATAAGCTCGAATATTTTTTCCTGTGACCACTCCATATTATAACCGCTTGTATGACGTGACATGAAGCGTGACAGGGAAGAAGCAGGACTGACTAATCAGGACAAGTCATGCGCCATGCTACGGCGCAGGATCGGTAAAGCGTCCACACTGTTTGTATCCGTATCACGTATCATTTCTTTGATGTTTCGGCGAAAAACCGATTTTAGATGGATCCTGGTCGTATCGTATCTGCGTATCAAAATGATACGCAGATACGATACAGCATGTACGTCCACACATAGCTGATCATGATACGCGATCATGATACGATACGGTGATACGATACATGTCTGGACCCACCTTTATCGTTCACGGCCTTTGCGACTCCCGCCGCTCCGCCGACCAACGAACCGAGAACCCCTAATAACGGCAGGATCGGTAGGATACCGCCGCGTTTCGCTATCGGAAGTATTCGCTTGTTCTTCTTCTTTTTCTTCGTTTTCAAACCCATACCGAGTTTCGTTTTAGCCTTCATGGCCGCCCAGACGGTTGTAGCTGCAGCTCTCTCTCCGAGAGTCGAATCGTTCGCGGTGACACGTTTTCGCGCTTTCGCGGCAAGTATATTGTCTGCCACGTGTCGTTCTGCGAGATCGCTGCTACGCGAGTAGGCTATGTCGTGCTCGCGACACGCTGCGTCCAATGGATTAATACCCCGATCACCTCTTGCCAATCGTGTTTCTAAATGAGTTCCCGGACCGCAAAATTGATAGCCGGGAATGTGTAATTCGATCGGAAGCGCGTTTATCGCGCGATTCAACAGACCTCGACCTATCTTCGGCGACATTCGCCGCAGTTTTTTATCAACGGCGGCGGACCGTCGATGTGCGTTTGCTAACACGGCAAATTATAATGTATTAAACAGCGACGGTATTGCTGAACCTCCGAATCTGCCTTGATATGTTCGGGAAGCTTATCCCACAAATAATCTATATGATTATAAAACTGCCGTAGTAGAATGACCTTTGGTATATACTTTAACTGCTCGGCGGTTAAATTGTAAATATCGCTGTTATCCGACACGAGCAAAAACATTTTAAAGACTGAGCATCTCAGCTCTACGCGCCTCTATAAATAGGCCAGCTTTCTCGATACTGTTTTTCATTCGTTGTGGAGGGGAGGTAAAATGCGGTTCGTACGACAATCGCGGACGATCAAAGTGACAAACTTTGACGATAGGATACAGTTAACGAAAGAGGTACGCAAACATGGAGACATGCTACCGATTTCTATACGTGGTATCATCTGCGGTCCGTCGAATTGCGGCAAGACAAACGTCTTGATAAGCTTGCTGGAAAGTCCGCACGGTGTACGTTTCGAGAACGTGTATGTGTACTCGAAATCGTTGCAACAGTCGAAATACCGATATTTGGAGAATATACTAACACCGATAGAAGAAATTGGCTACTTTACGTTCTCGAATAACAGTGACGTCATTCCACCGAGCGATGCGCTTCCGAATTCTATTTTTATCTTTGATGACGTGGCATGCGACAAGCAGGATACGATAAGAGAATACTTTGCAATGGGCCGGCACGCGAACGTTGACTCCTTCTATCTTTGTCAGACGTATGCAAAGATACCGAAGCATCTTATACGAGACAACGCGAATTTATTGATTCTGTTTAAACAGGATGGTACCAATCTGAAACACATATTCAACGATCACGTAAACACAGATATGTCATACAATGATTTCAGTAAATTGTGTCATACATGTTGGCAACAAAAGTATGGATTCGTGGTGATAGACAAGGACAGCGCGATTTCGAATGGTCGATACAGAAAAGGATTTAACGACTTTGCGATACCGAAACGTGGTTAGTTGTTGTCGACGCGCCGATTGAACAACGTTATCGCGACATGGACAGCGGCGAGGAGATTAGAGAGCGCGAGAGGATAGCAAATCAAATTGCGAAAACGAGCGATTCGATTCGCAAAAAGTATCACGCCTTGAAAACCGGTAAAATGGAGGAAGATATCGCGTTGGAGAGACACTTTAAGCCCATCATCGAGCCTCTAAGGCAGATTGCCGAAAACACCGTTGGCAAAGAATCTGACGTGTCAAAGATTGAGAATGAAACGGCGTGGGAAGACGAAGAGCCAAAGTTCAAACGAAAACGACCAAACGCCTCGTTTAACGACTCTGTAATGGCTTCAACTCTGGTTACGTTGAAACGATCGATAAATGTGCCATCTAATTTGAGCGAAATAACCAAAATTTTACAACCGCATAAATCGAAACGATCGACAGGTCCATTGAATGAACCACCGATAACCTCCGCGCCTTCCGTGCAACCCACAATGCTCGAATCACTCGCAAACGAAGATGTTTTCGAAACCACGGATGACTCACTCGTGACGTCCGTTCGACAGCAGTTGCAAACATCTGAGGGTCGAGAAACGTTGCGAGATCACTTTGGTCTATTGGGCCAAAAGTACGTCGGGGCAGTTCTGAGCGGCGATCAAGAAAGCGGTATAGACACCGTATACGGCGTTTATTTCAGCAACGATGGAATGATGCTCGGTAATAAACGTTTTGACGTGAACAACGCGGACAACATAATTATCGACGGCATACGATACGCTGGCACACGCGGTCTTTACGAGTTGATCTTTAAGAAATTTCCCAATGACGATATCTACACGGAGGACGATATGCAAACATACAAGAGCATTCTGTTGACGACGAGTGCTCATAAACGCAATTATGATGCTCACGCTCGAATAAATGGCAACAGGGGATACAAGTACACAGAAATAATCGCACCGTTGATTTCGGGTAAAAAAGCTGGAAAAGGTATACCGCGTGCCATGACATTAAACGGCAACAAGATCGACCATATAATTGCATCGTCGATTTCGGGTAAAAAAGCTGGAAAAGGTATACCGCGTGCCATGACATTAAACGACAACAAGATCGACTATGTTCATTGGGACGATCCCAACGAGCTTGTAGATCGTCTCCGATTGCTCGAAGCTTCGCGCCTAGCGGGTCACACCGGTCACGATAACGAGATCCTGTCGATTATCGAGAAACTTCGCGAGGCTGGACTTATTATAAATTAAACCGCGCGTCGGCGAGTCGTTCAATCAACATCGAAATGCCGATCAACAAGTTTGGTATATCGCTCGGAAGAGGCGGTGCGGAACCGTACTATCAATGGAGCGGATTAATCAGAAATTACGTGCGCGATAACGCTCTTTGCATGGTCGCCACCGACTTTGACGCGAAATCGCGCAAGATTCGACGGATAGCGCCGCCTGTAGATGATGGCGATGCAGCCAATAAACGTTACGTGCAGCAGAGCGTGCAAATTTTGAAAGATCAGCAGGATGAAATCGAGAGAAAGATGGCCGCATTCCAGAATAACGTGCAAATTACCCTAAACGAACTTCAAAAGATGATTCAAGATGTAATTGCGAATCATCGCGAATAGATAAGAACGTACATCTGGTCGCTGCGTCAGTTGCGCGTCAGCGTCATGGCTAGTAAGAAGCAATCAACTGAGAAACGGAGGCTGGTGGAAGAACTACACGCTCCTGCGAGAAGAAATTTTTCGCGAAGACGCGTCATAGTGCGCGGATACGATGACCTGTGGCAGGCGGATGTGGTCGAGATGCGTCCATACACGCGATTCAACAGAGGCTACTACTACATACTCACCGTTATCGACGTGCTGAGCAAGCACGCATGGGCCGTACCGCTCAAGGCCAAGAGCGGAAACGAGGTTACTACGGCGATAGCGAAAATAATTCGAGACGGCGGAAGATGTCCGAAAAATCTGCAGACTGACAAGGGCAAAGAATTTTACAACGCAAACGTGCAGAAACTCTTGAAGAAACATAATATCAATCACTATTCGACCTATTCCGTAATGAAGGCATCGGTCGTCGAACGATTCAATCGCACGCTCAAGAACGATATGTGGAAAATGTTTACGCTCAACGGAAATTACAAATGGATCGACTCGCTGCCGGGTCTCGTATCGGATTACAACGCGCGAAAGCATCGAACTATCGGCATGCGACCCATCGATGTTACCCCCGCGATCGCCGACAAGCTCCTAACAACGGTGTACAGCCACGTAAAGATCGCTGCTCCCGCGCGATTCAAAGTGGGCGACTCGGTACGCGTGAGTAAATTCAAGACAATCTTCGAGAAAGGATACACGCCAAATTGGACCACGGAGGTGTTTAGAATCATCAAAGTGCAGAAAACTAATCCCGTGACGTACCTGTTGGAAGATTCCTGCGGAAAACCCGTCGCCGGCGGCTTCTACGAATACGAGTTACATTGCGTTGCCAATCCCGACGTGTATCTCGTTGAAAAAGTTTTGCGCAAAAGGGGGGATGAGGTTTATGTAAAGTGGTTAGGATTTGATAATTCACACAATTCATGGATACACAAGAATAATGTATTGTAAAAGTTTATTACAATATATAAAAACATATTATACATACAAATGAGTCATTTATTTTCATACATATCTAAATGTATTTACAATTGTATTTTACAATGGTATTTTATAATGCCCCCATGGCAGCGTCTCGGTAGAACCGGGTATAATGTATCGCTTATCATCGTACGGACTTAGAGCTATTTTCGTTTCGGACACGGTGTATACCTCGTGCTGTTTGGATCTTATGCAGGCTTGCTGTCGCGTCATTTCAATTTCGTCGCGCAGACATCGCGTGTAATCGTCGAACGTTATCGACCTGGCTACGACGTTACTCTTAACACCTTTAGCCTTTTTCGTATCTTTCTTACCGTCGACTCGCAAGGCGTACATCTTTGCTCTAAGCCCGACGAATTCGGTCATTATCGCACCGTTATTTTCGTCTTTCATTAAGCCCGGTACTTTTTTATTGGCGAGTGGGATACCGTACGCATTATCGACCGCGTAATCGCTAGTGTCAAATCTAATAATGTGGCGCTTCATGGTGTCATACACATCGTCGCACTCGATGTGATAAATGAGACTGTCCGTATCGGTGTACGTGACTTTACACTTGTCGCGATACAACGGTAACATATACTCGTGATGAAATTCGTACAAACATGTCTTGGATATATCGAGGATGCACATACCCACGTAGATTCGTTTGTCGAACTTCACCTCGAGTTTTCGCATTTCTATTGCTACTAAATTCTCCGAAAAGACGCTTCGGCTATGAAAATTTGGTTTCGCGATCAATGCCTCCGCGCCGTATCTACCCTCCCAATGAGTCACGAGTCGCACGTCAACGTGATTGCGCACATTCTCCATGGTTTTGCCAAACACAGCATTGTTCATCAATTTGTATAAATTTTTCTCGAAATCATTCTTGGCCAATGTTCTAAATTTCGTATTAAGTTCTATATAATCGCGAAGCCATGGAGATTGCGCGAATTTCAATATGCGGTGAATCTTTGATATACGGAGACCGTGACGAGTGCACTGCTGCAGGTTGCGATAATGTATGACATAACGTTTCTTATCGTATAATGTTGCGAGGAGCTTGTCCTGCCGCTTACCGGGTGGTTTATCGCGCGTTGGACAAAACGGTAGGTCAGTGTGCGCGTCGTGAAGATGTTGCGGATATTCCAAGTCGACTTCGAGAATGTAGCCTATCGTGGAATCCACCGCAACATCCATAACATTAAAATCGGTTACGTCGTCGACCCATTGAAAATCTGCGTAAGGCAATGGTTGACACATTGCCCAGCCGTATAAGTTGTTTACGTCAAAATACATCAGATATGACGACGGTTTCGATGGATCGTACAACTGCATGTACTTGTTGTTGGCCAGCGCGTATCTGTTTGAACATTGACTCAAACCACCGCGTATGCCGCGTTCGATAAACATGACCATGTCAATGTCGGTGAGCAATTCGAAATTGATACGTGTATGCTTCAACATAGCATCCCACGTAAAACCTGGTAGTGTATAATAATACGCCGGATCGAGTCCATAACTCGCGACGCAGCTATCGCGAAAATTTTCAAAGATATCGGCCAACAGCAAGACATCGGTTTTGAGATATAAATCGCTGTAGTCACCGAGCGTTCGAATGGAGAACCGCTGCCAGACGTTGACGGCGTGCGCGTAATCGCTCTCGGATACGGTGTCACCTGTCAATGAACTATAAAACGAGTCGCGCGGCGGTAAACATGAGTCCTCCAACTTTTCGACGCAGTCAATGTACTCATACGGAAATACGCCTTTTCGTGTCAGCATATCAAAATTTTCTGCGGATATTTTACAAAATTCGCGTTGCAATATTCGCAGTTTATCCTTGCTTAGATAAGATGCCAATTTGTCGAGACTAGCGGTGAGAAACTTGTACGAATCGATAAATCGCAATTTGACGCAAGTTTTCTTATCTTTATCTTCGGTGCTTTTAACGTTTTTTGTAAACGAAATGTATTTCTCTTTTGTGATTGGGAGCAAGTCTACATGTCCTTCGTACGCTGTTGCTATTTCAGTTATAATAAAATGCGCGTCGTAGCCAGATAAATTATGAAAAACTATGGGAATGCAATGCGAATCTTTGTAGTTCAGATTACAGTTTGAGTGCGCGGGACCTCTGTACTGACCGGTCAGATGACAATGATCGCGTACTCGCACGTCGTCTGGCTCGAACGGTTTTTCGCACACGTGACAGTGCGTTGCGCTGTTGAACTTTTCCCACTCGTCTCGCGTGAAATTCGCCATGGGTACATTAGTGGACAAGATTGTCTTTACGTCGTGAGCTAAACGTCTTAGCTCCTCGGCGAACCACGCGACGCAATCCTTATCGCGACGAAACCGATACATTAATAACGAATTGTCGTACGAGCAACGCACGTAGTACCCTATGCTAAACACGCGATGATGTTGATATGTGTACCTGGACGTTTCCGGATCCGCTTCCATCTTCTCCAGGGTACATTCCAGGTCGGCGTATACGATAAATGGAACTCGTTCCTTCCTGTTGTGATTTTTAAAGGCCAACCACTTGTCGTTATCGCTCGGTAACTTGATCGCGCAGTCGTTCATCTCCTGACAGTCGACGGTGTGGGCTTCCAATTTCTCGCTGGAGCCGAAGTAGTGCAAACATCTGTAAATAAAGAATTTTTTAAATATATTTTTACGTAAAAATTATTTTTATTATTTATTAGAATGTATACTCACCGATCGCAAAAGTATTTCCTGTGCTCTTTTTTACTCAATTGCGAGCTCACGAGGCGGGACAGGTTCTTGATCCATGCAAAATGTCCCACGTTGTCGTCATGCACGTACAGCAGATTTACATGCCTGCCCATCTTTCGACCAGTAACCCGTATTGGCAAGATAGCAAGTTCCTTGTTTTTTTTCTCGATGCTGTAGACGTTGATGGAGATGTCGTTGTGATCTTCAAACCGTTTAATTTGATCCAACGTCATTGGAAACTTAATGTTTGTAAGATTTAGCACCGACGTGTAATGTGGATACGACGATTCCCGTTCTGCATGTCTCTCGGCTGGATGCAGAGCAGCCACCACTGACCATGCGAAATATGCATTGTCCATTGATCGCACGTTTATTACCGCTCTCTTCACTTTAATTTCTCGCGGTATTTCCACAAAACACCCCGCGTGCAATAGATTGTACTTGTTCACATTTACCGTTAAATTGAGTATACGCGACAACGCCCATCCGCTATCACGTTCCTGGAATTCCTCCAGCTTTGCTAGGGTAGGCTCGATGACGTGTCGCATGTACCACTCACACAGATCGGACTCACGGAAGAGTTCATAGTTTCTCGTTGCGATACTTTTATTCGCGCGTTTGTCACCCGCAACAAATTCACCATTAAACATTGTGTTTATTTTTACATTGTCATGTCGTTGCATGACGTTCCGCACACGATCGAGTACAATGTCTCTCGCATCTTTGAGAAATTGATGAGGGCCGATGTGTTTGGAATTTATTACCACACCGGTCAGTATACGACTTTCAAAGGCCGTATCTATCTCGCGCCATCTGAGTCCTGTCTCACTCGCGCTGTATCCTGCACCCACATGCACGAAACGTTGACGTACCGAGTCTTTCAGACCTTCGAGTCGTGCGATACAGGCGACCAACGACTGTTTGAGACCGATCGCTAATCGTGGCCGTTTAATTCGGCTTTGTTCTTCCAACGATTCGATAAACTCGTCGCATCGTTGCTCCCACGCGGTAAAGTCTTCCCTCGAATTTAAAAGGGTGGATTGGTCCAACAACTCTTGCTCCATGTTCCTCTTTCTACCACAATTTGTTGCACTCGCGACTTTCAATTCTCGACTACTGAGCGTATCACCCAGATTCGTCCTTCTATATTCTACTAATGATGCATCGTTTGCTTTTATCATATCTAATTTCATCTCAGCATCCGTACATTTGCGCCTTCCGAAAAAATCTACGATTTGCAGTTTTGCACGTGTGCGATGAAATCATTGCGAGACACGTATGTTCTTGAAAACGATATCGCGCCATTGACTTTCGGTGATTTGATCTGTATCAATGCAGCAGCCGTACATCGGCGCTATTTGCAAAATTTGCAGTTTTGCATGTGTTCGATGAAATCATCGCAAGACATGTATGTTCTTGAAAACAATAACGCTCCATTGACTTATGCGAAATTGCAGAATTTGCAGTTTTGCACGTGTTCGATAAAATCATCGCGAGACACGTCGCGACATGTTCTTGAAAACAATAACGCTCCATTGACTTATGCGAAATTGCAGAATTTGCAGTTTTGCACGTGTTCAATAAAATCATCGCGAGACACGTCGCGACATGTTCTTGAAAACAATAACGCTCCATTGACTTATGCAAAATTGCAAAATTTGCAGTTTTGCACGTGTTCGATGAAATCATCGCGAGACACGTATGCTCTTGAAAAAAAAATCATATTTGATGCCCGATGAGGTAATCTCATGACGAATGTTCTTGACAAAGATATCACATTTAACATATATGTGGTGGTGGTCACCATGCAGCAGCCATACATTGGCGCTATTTGCAAGATTCGCATTTTTGTACGTATAAATGGTCTGCGAGGATTCTAGCGCGCAGTCGAGAGTTTGAAACGGCATGCTGACACTGTGTGAAAAAAATATGGACAACGCGGGAACAGACAAACGTTATTGTTCATCGATGGTGCGTTTGCTTCGTGACAGAGAACTAGGATTTCGAAACGTGCTCACTCGCACTAACAAGTGGTGCCCAACACATCATGCATTGCAGAGATATCATATTACTGATACAAGTGAAGTGCATCCGATTTGGCCTATTAACTTTCAGATTGTCATGTGTCGTGGCAGAATTAGCGATTATTACGTATCGCGATACAAGCCTGACGATGATGAGTATGGCAATGATATATATAATGGCCATCGGGATGAATACTTATCTGAACCACGTTCACGACTGAAATGTTTAGCGGGTCATAGGTATTGTCATTATGTAGATGACCTTTGTGAGGTTATCCCTGATACGCAAATAGCAATCCGCTACATGGAGCGGTGTCCTCAGCATCGTATCAGGGAGCCTATTTGGATTTGGGGAACATACATTTGGACAGAGGATGGTGATTTATTTAGTGCTACACGTGACAGGTAAAGTGTGACAAAGGGTAGCGAAATGTAGTGTAGAGTTATTTTTAATATATTTTTTTCTGTTTAGTGCCCCCTATAAGTCCCATTATTGAGATAGAGATAGAGGTGTGGTGGCGGGTGCGGATCTGCAATTGAAATGGCATGCTCGCAGCAGCAGCCTTACATCGGCGCTATTTGCAAGATTCGCATTTTTTGTACGTATAAATAGTCTACGAGGATTCTAGCGCGCAGTCAAGAGTTTGATACGGTTCGAGTACGTCGCAAACAGCCTCCAGTTACGATGTACACTCATGGTGCGAACTACTACGTTCCGATTCAGGATGAAACGTGCGAGAAACAGCACAATGAGTAAGTACCGCTAATTTTCGTATATACTTGTGCAAAAAAAAAATCTTTTATAAACATAATTGTATTTTTTCAGTTTTGATAAACCCCGCTACACGCCTCGTATTTTGGGAAGGAGATTTGCCTTGACATCGACAGCGTATAAATTTTTAGATGTTGGAATCAGCGTGGGACCTATGTCCTCTGAGGATATACTTATTGGCGATAATCGAGGCAGTCGGATAATTCTGCCTCATGCAACGTGGGTGACATTCATCGAAAAACGTGCAGATATTCAGCGACTCGTGCAGTCACCGGCGCCTTCATCGCTAGCGTTTCGAGATCTGGAGCTCGTTAAAATACGTGACGCAGATATTGTAAAATTGACGTCGTGCGACACCAGCTTGTACATAAAACCGTCAACCATACTCTTCTTGTTTGAACTAGAACATTGCGTCGAAAATGTGTATTTTCAACTATGTCAAAATGTTCATGGCGTAAGTGAAAAATTTAAACAATTTGTAACAATTTTACGCCAAAATTGTATCACCGATAAATGTAATGCAGTTAGAAGCTTGCGTGAAGTTTATGATGAAACTTCGATTATTGATTGCGAACTGTTGGCGTATGCTGCCGATACTATTGTGTATAATGCGCTACATGATAAATAAATGCATATAATATGGTTAAAAAAATTTTAATTATTTTTCCTTTTTATTTACCGTTCCCTGTCATTAAGCTGTTTTCGTTTATCGTTTAATTAACTGTAATATTAAAAATTAAATATTAAGATCTAAACGATTAAATATCGTTGGCGAAGAAAAGATACGCGATCGTGAGCGAGAACACGAACGGGAGCCGGGAGCCGGGAGCGAGAAGACGCGATCGAACGGGGGAGAAAGAACGGGGGCCGGGAGCGCGAGAGACCGCGCGCGAGGGAGAGAGATAACGCGAATGGGGCCGGGAGCGAGAGAGAGACCGCGCGAACGAGAAGACGCGCGCGAACGGGGGACGGGGGCGCGAGAGACCATCTACGAGGGGGAGATAACGCGAGCGGGAGCGTGCCGTGTGACGTCACGCGGACCGACGCGGCCATTGCACGCGGACTCCGCAGCGCGGCGAAAACGCGAACGCGGATCCCCTCACCCCGCGGCGCGGCGAAAACACGAACGCAGATCCCCTCACCCCGCGGCGCGGCGAAAACGCGAACGCGATCGCCCCTCGCCCCGCGGACCCCTCTCCCGCGGCGCCGGAAACGCGGTCACCCCCTCCCCCTCTTCGCGGCGCCGGAAACGCGGTTCCCCCCTCCCCTTCCTCGCGGCGCCCGAAAACGCGGTTCCCTTCTCCCCCTCCCCGCGGCGCCCGAAAACGCGGTTCCCCCCCTCCCCCTCCCCGCGGCGCCCGAAAACGCGGTTCCCCCTCCCCCTCCTCGCGGTACTCCCCCCCTCCCGCGGTATACCCCCCGCCCCTCACCCCCCCTCGGATCCCTGGGGTAGAACCGGCCTAGCTTACCTACTATCGAGAAAAGCAAAAAACCGCTCTACATATGAGCAGTGGTTTCACCCCTTAAAACTGTTTTTGGGCAGCTACAAAAAATATCTAAATTCATCTTTTTACTCCCCCTACATGTGTGGAAAGTTTCATTAAAATCAGAATTTTCCAGTTCGCGAGGTTCCCTTGTCAGCCCAAAACATCTCAGCAAAAATATCTCGTCTATAATATCTCAGTCCAAAATGTCTCAGTTCAAAAATATCTCAGTCCAAAAATATCTCAGACAATAATGTATCGAACAAAAATATCTCGAGTAAAATAATAATGATGGGACGGAACGTCTGGTGGATTCATCAACGTTCTAAATCGTCGATTTAAACGAGGCACATGTTTCTATTGTTGGCTTATAATAAGAGATGGCATTAGTTGAATGTGTATACATGATGGCTGGTTGATTCGCTGTTGATTGGGTGGTTCGTGTATTATTGGCTCGTTAAGTACGTTGAAGCTCGTTAACTAATTGCTGATTTTTATTGTTAACATGCCGTTACACTTAGTACAAAATCAAAAGAAAGGATATAACCTTATCCATGATGGCTATATTTATCGCTATTATCGTCAGAGTTCCGATCATCATGTTTGGAGGTGTATTTCCCAGTAAACAATTTGTCAGCAAACTGTAACCAATTTGACACCAAATACGCGCAAAACTTGTCGACAAATCCGGTGCGATCTGTGTCTGCAATACGCTTGTGTTTTGCTAGCAAAGCTTGTGTACATGACTTGACACCAAATTGACGCCAAATATCGAGCAAAACAGGGCAGCAAAAGTTCAACGGCAAATTTGCGCCATATTGTGAACAAGGCTTGCCAACAAAAGCTCGACAGTAAATTTGTGCCAAATTGCGAGCAAACCTTGACAAAAGAACTTGACGCCAAATTGACACCAAATACCGAGCAAAGCTTGCCAGCAATCTAACAGCAAATTGTTGACAAATTGCTATCAAAGTTTGTTGACGAAACCCGACGCCAAATTGATATCAAATATCAAACAAGATTTGAGAACAATACTTAACAGCAAATTGGCACCAAATACAGAGCAAATCTTGATGACACAGCTTGACGCCAAATTGCAGCAAGCCTTGTTACGTAGCCATTAATAAATACTAAAATATATATTTTTTTAGGGAAAATTAAAAGCAATAAATTATAAAAAGCATATAATTTTTTATTGATTTACAATAAATTATTTTATACATATGTTAAAAGAAATCTTTATATTTATAAAACATTATAAGACATTTATAAAATCTAACGGTGGCAATAAAATAATTAATTATATATTAATTACAGTAAATGTTATACAATGTGAATTTACTGACATATGCAAACATTTAACTTTGTCAACAGCACATACAATATTTGTAAACACTCGAGAATCTTATATAATGCCTGGAACACATACTCCGTGCGCAGATAATGCATTAGCCGGTATAAGAAGGATTTATAGAATCTTACTGAAAACACGAGTATAATTTCTATGAAAATGCATCTAAAACAATATTCTTATAAGCCTAATACTACTAACTTTCCTTTCTTTAATCATACAATAATAACTACCATGCATATTTAAACAACTAGTTAAAACTTGAAACAAGATTTATTATTTGCAAGAATGCAAAATTGAAATAAACAAATGTTCACAATATGCATAGTTCGCCGATTACGATGGAATAATGCAGTACTGTTGTCAGAAAGAAATAACCCGCGAAAAAGAGTTAAATATGTTTTAAATATGGTTTATATTAGTCATTTATATGAACAAAATTAAACTTAAATAAAAACCAAATATTGAATATAAAAGTAATTAAATTTAAATATGTTCCAAATATGGATCGAAATTAAATTTAAATAAGATCTTGCTATTGGATTTAACTTGTCCAGGCGCATATATGGATCATATTAATATTTAATAAGCATCTAACCATCCTGAGTTCAAATTTTATTTGTATTTGAAACAAATAAAATTTTAATTAACACCCAAATTAAATTTTTATTTAATTGAAAGTGTTCCCATTGACCCATCATATATTCATATTTAATCAAAAATTGTGATTTATACGATTTTAATAAACCTGCGAATTATGTTAGTCTTGCGTTGTAGTCTGTTAGGTTATAGGTTTATTATTGAATTTTGTCATTATCAACCACAAATCTGCATGTTTAATTATGTTAATTATTTTATACTGTCTAGATCGTACATATATTTTATAATTTCAGTTTTAGTTATGTAGGTCATTGGCTTCCCACATAGCATGCATATCAAAAAGACGTCCAGAAGATATCCCGAAGATATATTTAGGAGATAGGATATCTTCGGGATATCTTCTGGACGTCTTTTTGATATGCATGCTATGTGGGTTTTTAACTATTTTAAATATATATGTGTCGAAAAACAGGCAAATTATGTATTTTCTGTTAAGACATCGATATTTCATCATTTCGATATCGATTCAAAGCTATTTTAATTTGCCTGTCAAATATATAATAACATTGCCATTATATAGAATGCAATATGAATAAAAAATTATATTGTATTGGCAGACATGGATAATGTAAATATTTTATAATTTGAGCATTATAATAATTGCGTTACAATATTAATTTTTTTAGGCTTCCATTTCCATTAAATAGTTACTTTTATAACTGTAAAAGTCACAACAAAATTCCTGTTTGTAATTTGACAATTTTGAAAATTAAAATATTATATAATAGGTACATTTTCAGTACTACATCCGCTCATTTATTAAACAAGAAGTTAAATTAAGCAACTAATTAAATTATTAATATTAAATATTAATACAATAAGATATTTGTATTTACATTTATCAAAATAAAAAATAAGTTCAATTATGAAAATAAATATTAATATTGGACTTATTAAAAATTAAATAATTTGTTCAGATATTGCGCTCGAATTCTTTTCGCGTTTTACAACGCCCGATCGTTTCACATTAGATGGCGCAACGCGCGAGTCGCCACTCTCAAAGAACCCCCGCCTCCTTCCTCACTCGTTAGGTGTCATGGCCGCACTTGCTTGCGTTTCTTCGAACGTGTCGAGTCCGTTATTTCTTTCTTGACGGATTGATCGTTGCGGCGCGTGTTCTGGAGACTAACCGAGCGAGAGTCGGATCACCAGGGAGAGCTCACCGCCAGGAAAGGGAGAGCTGCGGCAGCTAGCGTCCGAGAGGGAAGATCGAGGCGAGGAATCCGGTTCAGCGAGCGGAGTCCTTAAGGAGGTTGGTTAGTTCTCGGTGCGAGGCAGGCGGCGCGGCAGGGGGAAAGCATATAGGTTAGATTTTCGTCGCGTGAAATAAACGAATTTTAGCAAATAAATATGTGGAATGCATTTAATTGCTGTTTCTTAAGGTTTAAAAAGAGTTGTTTGTACAATTGAAACCCAAATACGTTATTATCCACATTGAAATGTGGAAATAATAAATGTGGTCCTGTTTTATTTTTACAATTTCTTGATAACTATAAAGACGAATCATTTCAGTCTTCGAGAAAGTTTTTCTTAAATATGTAAAGAGTTATTTGCACCTATTTTCACTAAATTCTTATCATTTTTAATATGCTTTCGAGAGTTACATTACAGGTTAGGTAACATTTTTGCTGTGTCGCCCGTGTATAAAGGTGCGATTTCACGATGACGCTCGACGCTGGATTCGAGCGTCAAATCTGGTCACGTGATAGATTCAGAGGGACGCGAAATATAACCTAACCACTGGATTGGCTGAAATCTATCACGTGACCAGATTTGACGCTCGAATCCAGCGTCGAGCGTCATCGTGAAATCGCACCTTAAGAGAGAGACAAGAGTATAACTTCAATAATTAATTACTCGACAACCATGCAGACGATTATCTTCAACTTTGGCATATATGGACGACAGATTCCCATAGACGAATATTCTCCATTGAACTAATTCTTATCAAATTGATTTGACTAACCACCCTCCTTAAGAGATTCTTATTGGGACGCCATATTTGTTACTTTCATTTGAGGGTTCATATTTATACCGTCATTTTTAAGGATTAATCATTAATTGAAGGTTAACTATCACTTGAAGGTTAACCATCATTCGAAGAAAAACCCTTAAAGTTGGGTGTGATTTTGGACCGCCAATTGAAGATTAACCTTCAAATGATGGTTAACCTTCAATTGGTCCGAAATCACACCCAATTTTAAGAGTTTTTCTATGGTGTTTTTTTAACGGTTAACACCAAAAGTTGAGTGTATTTTTCCATAAGGGTTCAGTTTGATTAAGTATATAAAAAATGTCTCTATTTTTATTCTTTTGAGCTAGCAAATTGTATTCTTGGTTTTTATGGTAATTAATATTTTGTGCAACTGCATCAATCTTTTTGTCGCTAGCGATTAATATTTGTTTTTATGTATTCGATTACTGCGCAAGTGTTGCGCATTTCGTTAATTTTATCAGAAGTTTACTTATCTTCTTTTTGTACCACTGGATTTAAAGCAAACCAATATAAACACAATAATTGTAATTTATAAACGTTTTTTTTTATCTTATAACTCATTCTCTGTTGATACCATATTCTCTAATCCCATTATTATTCTAATTAGCAGACAATGTTTTTTAAACGTTTGAAAAATATTTGAAAATCAGTTTTAAACTCATATTACAAAACGTTTGAAAAACATTGCCTGTTGATTGAAACCGCAAAATTTCGGCAAGCTACAACAGGGGCTGGATTCTTGAATTTATTCGCAAGAGAAAGGCATGCGCAAATTCTACTCTTACAGAAAAGTTGCAAGTTGATCGCATGGCTTTTAGTTAATCAACTTGCAACTTTTCTATAAGAGCAGAATTTCCGCACACGTTTTTCTTGCGAATAAATTCAAGGATCCAGCCCCAGGTGCGCGCGCGCTGTGCCTTAAAAGCCTCATTAAGAACGTATAAAGGTCTTATTTGAATTTAATTAAATTTAAATTAGATTTAGAACTTATTAAGAACATATAAAGGTCTTATTTGAATTCAACATATTAAGAACATATAAAAGTTTTATTTGAATTTAATGAAATTTGAATAAAATGTACAACTTATTAATTTCATATATGGTTTCAATAAGATTAATATTTAAATTGAATATATTAGCTAATTAAATCCTTATTAAGCCAAATTAAATACGAATATTTTGATGATGAAATGATACTGTAAGAAGTACGTATATATACTTTGTATACTACGAAACATACGTACGAGTATACACGTCGATTAAGAATATACGACATGTATTCATATGTTCGAGATTTTTAATCGAAATGTATATCGGCATTTCTTCTTATATTCTTAATTAAGTTTTATATATAGAACAAATATGAGCCATATTAATGCAGTTATTCAGCATTAATTTAAATCAAATAAAATTTAAATGGAGATTTTATTAAGGTCCATATAAAGTTCATATTTAACTCTTTTCCGCGGGAACAAAAGAATAATATACATCATTTAGGTGCAAGCAACCGAAGTGAATTTTGTAGTGCTTGATGTAATAGAAATTAATATACAGCAGAAAAAAACTGTTCAAACAAAACTTTTAAACCGTTCAAACAAAACTTTAAACTTTTACAGATAAAAAATACACGATATTTCATCAACAGTTCCAAGATTATTTTGAGAAATATTTTAATCAAAGAAAGAATATGTAAAATTTTTAATATTGCAAGAATATGATAGTTATAAAACTAAAGCATTTCCCTTGTATTTTTTAAATTGTTTTAAATTGTTTCTATTTCAAACTAATATTACAATTTTGCCTTAATCAGATTCAAACGGCAAGTAGAATGAAACATTTTATTACATAATATTACATATTCTTTATACTCTTATAACTCTTCTTTAAGACTATAAGAGTATAACTCTTTATACTCTTATAACTCTTCTTTATAACTCTTGTTTTCACGAAACATTTAGAATATTTTTTATTCTCATCACTATTCTCGCAGTTTTCAGAGTTATCATCGTTGTCATCTGAATGAGCCTCGTTATTGGGATCTGACATTCGTCGCCATGACATCTGGTGGTTGAAAGTGAAAGCACTGTATGTTACGGATCTCGTGGCATTGTACAGTCTTGACGTGCGGTCGTACTGGCTTTGCGTTACTGGCTTTGTATTTTTATTAATATGGAATTTTCTCCGCGTTGTAAATCTACGAGCAGAATTAAGTGTTCAGTTCGCGGTTGTAAAAGTAAGGTTGATCGTAATTTAAATGTTCGATTTCATTTCTCGAAAATTTAATTTGGCAGTTGGATTTTTGATATTTTTTATTTTATTTCACATAATGAGTAATAGCAAGTAGTTTATTAAAATGTTAAACACATATATCATCTTATATCAACTTTTAAAATAAACTTTATCACATTAACATGTTAACATTAATATAAATATATACTCATTCTTTTAACTTTTTCTATATCTTATAATCCTATATCTAATGACTTCCTATATCTAATGACTTTCTATATCTTATAACTTTTAACCCTTTTCTATTTCTGAAAACTTTTGTATATAATCTTTTATATAATCTTGTAATCATTTCTATATTTTATAACTTTTAACTCTTTTATAATCCTATGACTCAATGTTTTCACTAGCATCTTTTATTGAACTTTCAGTTCTTAAACAGATTTCATGCAACATATAATGCCATAGTATATATTTTTTAATTTTTTTAACATTGTGGTAAGAAATATTTTATTTTGATTCACCCTTAGAATAAATAAATTTTTATCAAAAGTAGAATATATCACAAACGAAGTTGACTTTAAATTGAGCACTGCCATTCTTAATTGCACCTGTCCATAATATCAATGTTTTTCTTTCAAATAAATATTTTCTTTATCTTTCATTAAACTTCCCCCCCCCTAAAAAAATTTATTTGAAAGAAAAACACTTACACTCTTACACAATGTTAAAAGAGTTAAAAAAAGTATACTATGGCATTATGTTGCATGAAATATGTTTAAGAACTGAAAGTTCAATAAAAGATGCTAGTGAAAACATTGAGTCATAGGATTATAAAAGAGTTAAAAGTTATAAAATATAGAAATGATTACAAGATTATATAAAAGATTATATACAAAAGTTTTCAGAAATAGAAAAGGGTTAAAAGTTATAAGATATAGAAAGTTATTAGATATAGGAAGTCATTAGATATAGGATTATAAGATACAGAAAAAGTTAAAAGAATGAGTATATATTTATATTAATGTTAACATGTTAATGTGATAAAGTTTATTTTAAAAGTTGATATAAGATGATATATGTGTTTAACATTTTAATAAACTACTTGCTATTACTCATTATGTAAAATAAAATAAAAAATATCAAAAATCCAACTGCCAAATTAAATTTTTGAAAATGAAATCGAACATTTAAATTACGATCAACCTTACTTTTACAACCGCGAACTGAACACTTAATTCTGCTCGTAGATTTACAACGCGGAGAAAATTCCATATTAATAAAAATACAAAGCCCAGTAACGCAAAGCCAGTACAACCGCACGTCAAGCCTGTACAATGCCACGAGTTCCGTAACATACAGTGCTTTCACTTTCGACCACCAGATGTCATGGCGACGAATGTCAGATCCCAATTGTTGCCAGTGTGTCTGTTAATGTTAAATATATCTCTATAATTATCGTTATTCTCGAAATCAAAGTGTTCAGAGTACTCAAAATGATCAGAATTATTAGAAAATTCAGAATGGTGAGGAAGTTCAGAATGATGAAAAAGTTAATAATAATGAGAAAGTTCAGATTCTTTTTGATTATGAAGAAAATCTGGTATTACGGAACTTTGGCTTTTAACGGAAGCATGTGCTTGCTGAATATGCGACTGATCGAATTCAATTAAAGAATCTGTTGAATTGAGTTCTTCTACAACTTCAACATTCACTTTCTGCCTTTTAACTTTCTTGGAAAGCTTATGAAACGGTGTTTTTTGGCATGTTCTAAAATAAACTGCAAATAAATTTAAATGTTATGTTTACATAAAATACATAGATTTCAAAATATATACTATCTTTACTCTTTAAAAACATTTATTTTTTCAGATTTTCTACTGCACAATCACTATAACAAATGGAATGTTAATGGAAAAAAATATAACTAAATTAAAAAAACTAACAGTACAAAATAAACTATAGGAAGGAAGGC
This sequence comes from Temnothorax nylanderi, assembly GCF_030848795.1. Classification (NCBI taxonomy): domain Eukaryota; kingdom Metazoa; phylum Arthropoda; class Insecta; order Hymenoptera; family Formicidae; genus Temnothorax; species Temnothorax nylanderi. Next base: position 66,148 of record NW_027249361.1, on the reverse strand, counting down.
TGGCTGATTTTCGAGTTATAAAAAGGTCATCAATTTAAATTTAAAAACAAAATCTCGTTTAATTAAACAAATTTTAAATACAATTAACGTTTTACGTTTCGACTTTATATACTTAGTCTTCTTCAGAAACCTGATACATAAGAGATAATACATAAAAAATAATTAAAAAATAAAAAGAAATAAAATTGCTACAGATAAAAAGGATAGAGAACAAAGTCGCATACTTTGGACTGACTTGCCAGAAATGTAGCTAAGATCTACACTATGACATAGTATAGACCTTAGCCACAATTAATGTATATACGAGTTGTCAAAAATAGAATGAAATAAGTCAAGTAATAAAATTGTTACTATTATCTATACTGTTGTTATTATTATCAAACGATATTATTTACTATTTGACAGTGTAAAATTGTAATGCATATATTAAAATTACATTAGGGCTAGAATATAAACCAGAGCCACAAGAATGAGAGCAATTCCAAGATCTTAAGACGAGAATTAACCTTGCAGAGCCCCTTGTACTACTACGATCAATGTCGATCTTCCAATATGGCGTCCCAAATGAGAATATCGGAAGGGCCCTGCTCGCTGGACCGGACTCCTCGCCTCAATCCTCCCTCTCGGACGCGAGCTGCCGCAGCTCTCCTTTTCCTGGCGGTGAGCTCTGCTTGGGAAGTCGAATCTCGCTCGGTTGGTCTCCAGAATACGTGCCGCTTAGCTCAATCAGTTACGAAAGAAGGAAAACGTACTCGTCTCGTCCAAAGAAACGCAGCAAGAGCGGCCATGACACTGAACAAGAGCGAGGAAGGAGGTGGGGGCGCTTTGAAAGTGGCGACTCACGCGTCGCGCCATCTGAATGAAACGATCGGGCGTTTGCAAAACGCGAAGAAATTCGAGCGCAATATCTGAACACACACATACATATATAATATATGTATCAGCTTTATATAGATACGTGACGCGGAAATTTGCCACGGAACGGCATTTATAGAGCAAAACGACAACAGAAAAATAATAAAACACTCTTATAATGAAATAATTAATATAAAATAATATTTGAAGTAAATATTAAATTAATATTAAATAAATGTTAAGTAAATGTTTCTTTAAATCATTATTGCAAATAAATAATTAATGTAAAATAAATATTACATTACTGTCGAATAAATGTTAAATAAACGTTGTTTCAAATCATTATTGCAAATAAATAATTAATGTGAAATAAATATTAAATTAATGTCGAATAAACGTTACATAAACGTTTTTTTCAAATTATTACAGTAAATAAATAATTAATGTAAAATAAATATTAAAATAATATTAAATAAAATAATGTACATCAATGTAGTAACTTCGTCGTAAAAGTGCGTTTACATGGCATTTAACGTCGGTAGTTATAACATCGATTGTTATAACTTCGGCGTAAATTGGGCCGTATAAACGTAGTCATTATTTTCAAACTCGAAAAATTTTCGCATACGTAAATATTAACGCTGTGTGATCACTGATTGGTATATAATTTGAGGTCTAATAAAAGATATAGACTAATCAGTGATTGCGCAGTTATTTTCGTATGCAAAAATTTTTTTGTACAAGTTTGAGAATTAACATATTGCACACAAGGCTGTGACAAGCTTGTCGCATGGTGGAAATTCGCATAACAACCATGTCAATGACTACGTTTACACGGCACCGTTAATCGGGTTTTATAACATCGGTAGTTCTTAGGCCGCTCAATCACAGCTATTCCATTCTTCTGAAGAATGATTACGATTGGTCTTCCTGACAACTACCTGACAACTTATAAAACCCGATTAACGGTGTCATGTAAACGTAGTCAATGTGCTGTTTTTCTATAAGAGCTAGAAGAAAAAGATTGTGCTTGCTTTCTGTATAGATCAGATGGAAAGAATATCCACATAAAATTTGTCATATAGGACTGAAGAGACTATTGGCGTTTTCGATTGAAGCAGGGTTAACCCATTTCAGATTCTTTTCTTTTATAACTGACCCATCACGGTTATTCCATTCTTTAGAAGAATAACTGTGATTGTTCAATCCTTGAAGAAAATAACCTGAGTTGGGTTAACCTCGCTCCAGTTAAAAACGCTATATGTCATTTTTGCATTTATTGCAATATTTGTAACATTTTTAGTAGCATCTTTGTAATTAATAATTTTATTTACTTTATATTACATTTTATAATAATATATGTCATAAATGTAAAGATTTTTAATATATGTATAAAATGATTTATTTTAAATTAACAAAAAAAATTATATTTATTTAATATGCCTTTTAAAAAAATATTTTTCAAAAAGTATTTTGTTATTTATAAATGGTTAGATAACTACAAGATTTGCTGATTTTTGCTGATAATTTGTTGTCAGGCAGTGTTATCACGATTTGCTCTGTATTTGGCACCAATTTGCAGTTAAATATTGTCCCTAAACATCGCTTGGTATTTGGCGTCAATTTGTTCTTAAGTTTTGTTACCAAAATTTGCTCAATATTTGGCATCAATTTGGCGTTAGGTTTAGTCAACAAACTTTAACAGCAATTTGGTGCCAATTTGTTATCAGGTAGTTGCTAAGCTTTGCTCGGTATTTGGCGTCAATTTGTTCTCAAGCTTTGTCACCAAAATTTGCTCAATATTTGGCATTAATTTGGCGTTAGGTTTTGTCAACTAATTTTAGCGGCAATTTGATGCCAATTTGTTATCAGGTACTACTAAGCTTTGCTCGATATTTGGTATCAATTTGACGTCAATTGTGTACGCATGTTTTGCTACGTATTTGCTAGCAGTTTGTCGACAACATTTGATAAAACAAATTTTGATGCAAATTTGTACCATTTCTGAAACCAAAATTTGTAGCAAGTATTTGGCATTATTTGTTCGAACAGATTTGGCTATCTGGGTTTATTACGGCACCGGAAAATGTCGTAGTAGTTGTAATACGACAACAAAAGACGAAGACGGTAAATTATTTGTTTGCTGTTATTCAATTATTATAATACTTTAATAATAATAATACCTAATAATACTTTAGTTATCAAGCGTGTAATTATTTTTACAGGTAATGTTATAGATGAAATTGATCATACACACGCTCCGGAGCCAGCTAAAGTTGAGGTTATGGTCGCAATGGCAAAATTGAGGAATACAGCCCAGCATAGTAAAGAACCTACTGCAACTATTGTTTCCGCGTCCGTTGCTAATGTCTCTGTCGCTGCTTCTGGTGAGCTTGCAAGTCGTCGGGACTTGAGTCGCACGGTAAATCGTATACGTAATGCTAGTCAAAATTTGCCAGCTAATCCTACTACTGCTGCTGAGCTTGTCGTCCCTCAGGAATATTGCATTACAAAAAGTTCCGACTTATTTTTACAACGAGATGTTACGATTACAACTGCCAAGAGAAGTGATCGGCTTTTGATATTCACTACAAACAACAATATAAATATGTTGCGGTCTAGTAGAGTTATGTATGCTGATGGTACATTCAATACTGTACCTAATATATTTTACCAAATGTATAGTATACATGGTGCTGTTGAGGGCAAACTATTGCCATTAGTTTTCGCGCTGACTACTGGGAAAACACGAAAAATTTATTCCACATTATTGAAAGAGTTAAAAGCTATAGAGCCTAGATTTCAGCCGGAAGTAGTGATGGCTGATTATGAGCGTGCATTTATCACGGCAAGCGCCAAAATATTTCCGAATGCAATTATTAAAGGATGTTTCTTTCACTTCACACAGTGTGTGTGGAAGCAAATTCAAGCGTGCGGATTGCAAGGAAACTACGGCAATGATGCGGAGTATGCCTTAAATTTAAGATTGTTATGCGCGCTTGCGTTTGTACCGCCGAATGATGTTGTGGGAGCTTACGAAAAACTTATTGCTACCCCCTTTTATGTTGATCGCGCTCAAGAATTGGATCGTTTATTACATTACTTTGAAGAGACCTGGATTGGAATTCGTAATCGACGTCAGCAGAGGACTGGGGCTTTATACTCTATTTCATCATGGAATCATTATGATACAACTTTGCAGCATGAAGACAGAACAAATAACAAAGTAGAAGGTTGGCACAGTGGATTTAATAATCGTGCCCAAGCAGCCCATGTCAGTGTGTGGAAGTTCATAGAGTTACTTCAAGAAGAGCAAGTATTTACTGATCGTGAAATTGAAAAATTGCTGGCTGGAAATGATGGTACTCAAAGTAAGCGTCGGTACCGTGATCGTGAACAAAAAATTTTCAAAATTGTGGGAAAGTATAATGAAAGAAAAGCTGAAATTATTGTTTATTTACGTGGCATCGCGCATAATTTAACATTGTAGAAGTTGTATTTATTTATTTATTTATTTGTATATTTAGTTTGATCTATTATATTTTTATTATTATTTTTATATTCATTTGACTGGAATAATTTAATATCAATGTATGGCTGTTCATGAATGTGATACTAATTAAATGTAATATCATTTTGTTTCCACGCGTGGAAAGCCCACGCATGTACTTTGGGGGCACACTATGTGTCTAGTTTAACAATAGTGGAGCCCCCCGCAGGGGGGCGGAACCTACTACCTCCACGCATATACTTTCCACGCGAGACAAGGTGCCTATATGGGTTTACAACTTTCTACGCGTGGAAAGCGTGGACTGAGATATTTTTGAACTGAGACATTTTTGACTGACAAGGGAACGGTCGGAAGTGTCCCTACCCGATTTGGATGCGCTTTGGATATGTTGTTGAGCATCAAAAAAAAACAGACTCGTATTTTTTTTTGCGGCGTATCTCGACGTTTAGGGGTTGAAAAAACCCCTAAAAAATAACGACCGATTTGGATGCGCTTTGGATATGTTGTCGAGCATCAAAAAACATTAGACACGGGTTTTTTTTTGCTGCTTATCTCGACGTTTAGGGGTTGAAAAAACCCCTAAAAAATAACGACCGATTTGGATGCGCTTTGGATATGTTGTCGAGCATCAAAAAACATTAGACACGGGTTTTTTTTACTGGTTATCTCGACGTTTAGGGGTTGAAACAACCCCTAAAAAATAACGGATTTTATAGTTTTTAGCGAATATCTTCGAAAATATAAGGCGTATGAAAAAAAGTTTGGTACAAAAGGTTTATGGCTTTTTGTGCTCTTTACAATGGCGTAATCAGATTTTTCAAATTTGTCACATTTTTTAATTTAACCCCACTCCTACCTATTATTTTTGCCAAATATAACAATTTTTCCAACGCAAATTTAAGAGCGTCAAATGCCAAATACATCCATGTGTATTTTTATTATGATACCATTATTAGATTTTTGGCAAGACGAGATGATATGTGGTATAGGTGTCGCCCTGTAGGTAGGAGTTGCGTTATTTCTGTTCAGTTGCGCCGTACGCTTAAAAATTTCCATTTCAACTCCGGGATGACCGAAAGCGCTGATGCAAAGGCCAGCGCAAGGCACTGACAGCGAGAGGTTAACGCTATTTCGAGAGTCCTAGACTAGCAACGGAATGTCGACTCCGACATCAAGAGACACGGTAGTGTCTCGCGCCAAGTACGCGCAAAGCGAGACGCACCGTGACTCTTTTACGCGAACGCACGAGTTGCGAGTACCCGAGATTTTGAGATCTCAATAACGAGTGAACGGATCAATTTCTAAGTAGGCTTGATCGATAGCTTGGGGTTTGATTTATAAATAAGAGTCTTTATTTTTCCGTTACGTGCCCTACGAGCGAAGATATTGCGATGCAAAGTCCAAATGTGGAACATTTTTATTTAAGAAACGTCCACGTCGGACAAAAATGGCGGCTGGTGTGTCACTTTCCCATTTTTGACACGAGAGTGCACTCGTGCACTGTCGCAGTGCGTGACAGTTTTTTATAACCTAGAAAAGGATAAGTGTGTGAGCCGCAGGGAGAAGTGATCCGCGCAGTTCCTTAACTGGGCTTAACGAACCTACGGCATACCGAGTTCAATACATCGCGGACATAAGCACACAGTTACACGGACATTCATATATATACACAGTGTCATATAGCCCAAAGGTGGGGCTGAAGGCACTATAAAAAAATCCCTCATCCGAGGGATATAACCCTAAAAAAAGTGTGTGCTAGTCGTGACCGTTGCCGCGTCGTGACAGATAGTGAAATATATATATAAGTATTGACCGTAGAGAGCTGATGCCGAGAGATCTTTAAGAAGGAAGGTATATCTACAAAATCGTACAAACACGTACGTATACTATGTTTACGCGAGCGTTTTACTTCTGTAGTAACTTACGATAATTTACTCGTTTACGCGGGATGAATTTATCATAAGTTACTACAGAACCTCCGTTTACGTGGAGGAATTATCGTATAATTAAAGTTACTACGGAAGTAAAACGCTCGCGTAAACATAGTATACGTGACAGATAGTGTGTGTGTGTGTGTGTGTGTGTGTGTTACTACGTTTATGCGAGTGTTACTTCTGTAGTAACTTACGATAATTCACTCGTTTACGCGGAGTAAATTATCGTAAGTTAACTACAAAATCCCGTTTACGCGAAGGAATTATCGTAAGTTACTACAGAAATAACGTTCGCGTAAACGTAGTGTGTGTGTGTGTGTGTGTATTCATGTGAGGATATAGTCTTATTTAATAATATTATATAATATTTTATTTATATAATTACCTATAATAATGAAAATTTTACTGTGGCGTACTGTGGTAAGATATATAAAACTCACTGGGCAGACAACGTGTGTATTAAAATGTTTTAAGTTATTAAATAACAAAAATATTCTTACATTATTTTAAGCATTAAGCAATTGTTATTCATTTCTTACTTAATTTTACTACGTTAAAAATTGCAAATTTTATATAAATCTTACTTTAACACAAAATTATAATTTAAATATTAGGAAAAAAGGAATGTAACTAATAACTTTAAAGCTGCATTTATGACATTATAATCAGAATGCCATTTTGTATAGTACAAACACAATTCATAAATGTGTAACAAGTTATCTATCTGTTGTGTCTCGCTATCTTGGGGCTCCGAGGGTTTACATATGTAAGGTAAAATCACTCTCAGGCATTCAAAGACGCCTATAACAGTAGAGGAATGATCGTCGGCGTTTCTTCCTGACGTTATTATATCTAACGTATAATCCATCACATAATTTAAACAGAACTGTGGCTTCCTGTAATTTATGGATGTTGTCAGAACCATATTAGCTGCTGCCCTACGAAAAGCTGCTTGAGGAGAGAAGATATTTTCAAAGAACGCCCTCAGTAAATTCTTGACATCCTTGTCTGTCATAAATGGTCCTAATACTTTGAAAATTAATGGTAACGACTGCGATAATGTTTCAATCACAGTATCCTCCGACCGATGCGCGATGATCACTATACATGGTATCAGATTTGACACGTAAGCTTTACTCCTCGAAGGGCGTATCATGTGACTCAGCAGGTCAAATCTCCAAAGCGCAGCCCTCAGTATGCATGCAGGTCCGTTTCTCTTTATCTCATTGTAAAGCTCTATCTGGATCTTAACGATGTTACTGTCGACCATCGCTCTTATAAATCTTGTTGAGAGACACGTCCGCGACCATCCTGACGTTGGATTCCTCATCGTTGCAGAGTGCCAGCAGCGTTTCGATAGTGGCACTTAGAATCTGTGGCTTGATTTCTTCTACCCCAATTGTAGTGTGCAGATGACAATTGATATAATAAGAACTGCATAAATCGTTCTTGTTGCCGGCGAATTCCACTCCTTCTTCCTCTACGTCTCCATAAATCTTTAAAATTACAACATACAATGTTACTATACGATTATATAATAATATAGAATATAATATATACTAGGTGCGCAACTAAGTTTCCGGGTTTCACACATAGATGGCACCAATAACACATGTACTCGACTTACATGTCTGAAGTTGTCTGAAGTTATAGCTTGGACATCTGTTAACAATAACCAGTCGTTATATAAACACATATCGCAACGCAAAAATATTTTTTCTAACAACGGAGATGTCGAGTTTTGTGCCAAATAAACAGCATTTGCGGGAAGCTTTGCTTTTCTGCTTTAACTTGAAAAAAAAATGCAGCTGAAGCACGTCGTTTGCTTGAGGAGGCCTACGGCGAACATGCACCATCGAAAACTACCTGTGAAGATTGGTTTAAACGCTTCAGATGTGGCGATTTCGACATTGAGGACAAGGAGCGCTCCGGAAGACCAAAAACAATTGAGGACGCCGATCTGCAAGCGTTATTGGATGAAGATGATACGCAAACACAAGATCAACTTGCGGAGGCATTAAACATGACTCACCAAGGTATTTCCAAACGTTTACATGCCATGGGAAAAATTCAAAAGGAAGGAAAATGGGTGCCGCATGAGTTGACTGAGAGACAGATGGAAAATCGAAGAGCCACTTCCGAAATTTTGCTTTTGCGGCATGAAAGAAAGAGTTTTCTTCATCGAATTGTTACTGGCGATGAGAAGTGGATATATTTAGAGAATCCCAAACGCAAAAAATCGTGGCTTTCACCTGGTAAAGAATCAACATCGACGGCACGGCCAAATCGTTTTGGAAAGAAGACAATGCTCTGCGTTTGGTGGGACCAGAAAGGAATCGTGTACTATGAGCTGCTGAAACCGGGCAAAACTGTCAATGGGCATCGCTACCGACAACAACTGATCAATTTAAACCATACATTGCTCAAAAAACGGCCAGAATGGGACACGAGACACGAACGAGTGATATTGCAGCACGACAACGCTCCGTGCCATCGCAGTTTCATCGTCCAGGACACCATCAAAACGCTGAAATGGGATCTGCTACCGCACCCGCCGTATTCGCCAGACCTGGCGCCTTCCGATTATCACTTGTTCCGGTCGATGGCGCATGGCTTGGCTGGGCTACACTTGACCAATTTCGAAGAAGTGCAAAATTGGTTGGATGAATGGTTTCGGTCCAAAGACGCGTCGTTTTATTGTCGCGGTATTCATGTATTGCCAGAGAGATGGCGAAAATGTATAGCTAGCGAGGGACGATACTTTGAATAAACCATTTTTTGTATTTCTCTTGAAATTTTCCATTTTTTATTGATCAAAAAACCCGGAAACTTAGTTGCGCACCTAGTATAAATCTAATTAGCTTTTATAATAATTGCCAATTGCAGTAAAAGTAATATAGTGTTAACATTGCTTTTGCTGTAATTGGCAATAAAGTTGAAACTATAATTATACAAATGCTAATTACATTTATATTACAAAATTCATTATAAAATACAAATTCAATACAATTATAAAATTATAATTAATATTGTTACCTGGAACATTGCTTGAAGAGCTTTCGTTTTCTTCAGTAGTAGGATCATCAGTAGGATGATCAACTGCAGGACCAGAAGTTCCAGGACGATCAACTGTAGAACGATGAGAAGTTGTAGGACGATCGATTGCAAGACGAAAATTCATAATCTCAAATTCTTTCGTTGCCAGAGAGCAACACTTCTGTCCTATTATCGTCTCAATCTTTCCGCAGTATCCAGTGCTTCTTTATCGGGAGATTGCAGCGCGAAACAGACATTTGGCACACGAGATTCCACTCCCTGCGTGTTCTTGACGCGCCACTTAACTCTACCAAAAGTTTCGTACAACGTGCACTGTTCTCCTTTCTCGATAGACATTACATTAACTTTCTTGTAGGTACAGATGCAAGTGACCTGTAACGGTCACGTGACAGATTGCTTGCGTTGCTTTATAGGCACGATGTCCTTTGCTCTCTCCACGAGTCTCTGTACGTGATCGCCATAATTATTATGCTCCTCGCGCAACGCTTACATGCCCTTCAAAAGTCGTTCTCCCTCGTCCAATGCGAAATCGGATTGCGAGTAAACGATATTTAATGTATCGTCTCCTGTTTGGAGATCCACTGTTCGGCCTGCTGACTTTGAAGAATTGCTGATTTTGCGCGGCGTGTCTTAGATGTACCTCAAGACAGAGGGTAAATTGCAGTAGCTGGGCCCACTGATTTTGCATTGCGGACATGTATGCTTTGATTTTTTTCGTCGCAGGATGATGCTGAAGAACCAGCGCCTCACCGCGATCTTGCACTGCCGAACACTGTATGTCGCGCTTCTCTAAATCGCTCATCAAAGACTTATAATATTGTTCGATGCTCTGCGCATTAAGGTTCTTGTCGCTCCAATCACGCACGATTTCTGTTTCCTCCTTTGCGTTCAACCAAACCAATTCGCCAGTAGCCGATTGTATGAAATCGTGCAGGGTCTCCAAATCGGAGAGCTTCTTATTCGATACGGCAAGAAGCTCAGCGTAGAGCTTTTGCAAAGTACTAAGGACGAGAAGTTATAGGACGATCAACTGCAGGACGAGAAGTTGTAGGACGATCAATTGGTTGATTATCAGCAGAGCAACCAACCGATCACACCAGCAGAACGGTCATCAACGGGACGATCATCAGCAGGATCATATTGAGTAAGAACGTGCATAGGATAAATCAAATTTTGTTAAGTCGTAGTCAAGTAACAAGTAATTCGTCGACTTCCATCTAAAATTAAGATATTAGTTAGATGGATCACATCCATCAAAATTTATGTAATTTAATACAAATATACATACATTTTTCGATGTATCTTTCGCTATCTTGTTAAATAGACTCCCACCGACTCGCTTGTAATTCATACAGCTCGTTAGAATATTTGCCATACTCTATCATTCCATCGAAGACAAAAATACATGTGCCATCGATAACAACGCCATATGCTGCACAGCCTGGCGGAATGTCTTCCTTTGTAGATGGCATAAACCATTGACTTGTTGCTGTGTTGTACACATGTAACTCGACGACGATACCCTCGTTCCTGCCGCCGAAAACAACCATGAGATCCTTGATGGCGACTGCCAGGTGGCCATACCTTGGTCGCGGCTGAGGCCCGGTCGGATTTGCGATCCGCTTCCACTTTAGCATGAGTGCTGCAATTTGTAATTCATACAGCTCGTTAGAATATTTGCCGTCCATTCCACCGAAGACAAAAATACGTGTACCATCGACAACAAAGCCATATGCTGCACAGCCTGGCGAAATGTCTCCCTTTGTAGATGGCACAAACCATTTGATTCGTTGCTGTGTTGTACACATTAACTCGTCGACGATGCCCTCGTTCCCGCCGTCGAAAACAACCATGAGACCTTTGATAGCGACCGCCCGGTGGCCATGCCTGGGTCGCGGCTGAGGCCCGGTCGGATTCGCGATCCGTTTCCACTTTAACATGAGTCCCGCGCGATCGTTACATCACTAGCATCACCACCGTCGCTTTTGTCGTCGTTGATGTCGTTATTGTCGTCGCCGAACACTCAACCAGTCGACCGTAGAGCGCGTCGCTTGGCGAAGGCACACGGACGTCCCCTTCTTTATCACAAAAACCGCGGCCTGTGTTTGTCCGTCGCAACGGCCGTCGTCGACGACGGCGGCAATTTTCAAAAGTCTCTCGACATTCGCGCGAAATCCACCGCTTCCGTGGACCACTCGAACCGCGCCGTTTTCGAGGCCAGACTCCCGATTCTAACCTCTCCGTGATGGTCCGTTTCCGTTTCGACTATAACTACGTTTGCACGGCCCGATTTACAACGAAGTTATAACGTTGGTGTTATAACTACTGACATTAAAAGAGCGTTTACACGGCATTTAATGTCAGTAGTTATAACATCGATGTTATAATTTTGCCGTAAATCAGGCCGTGTAAACGTAGTCTATGACGCACTTACAAACGTGATCACAAAACGTCACAAATTTAAAAGAGTTTTTTTTCGCAGTGATGCCACAGTTAAAACGCGAGTCACACGGACGACGCGCGCGACGCGGCCCGAAACAGTCGAAATGGAGATAGAGGGGATACTCACACAAAAGAAGAGCCATTCAACGCGGCGCTGGGCGCATACAAACGTGGCTCCTCTCTTGTATGAGTATTTTCTTCATCTCCGTTTCAATGGGTACGTTTAGCAGACACAACTGTTGACTCTGCGTTGATTGGTTAGTTCTAAAAGTAAGAGCCAATCACGTTCGACTGCTATTGAGCGGCTTGATCTGCTGAACGCGACCAATCATAGGCCGGTATTCATAGTCTTCAAGATCGTCTAAAGTAATGTCTTAAGACGCTAATACGGCTCTGTGATTGGTTCATGACATCTTAAGATTGAACTTAAGACGGTCTTAAATATGAATACCGGCCAATAGACTTAAGAAGATACAGCGGTGATCGGCATTCGCAAAGTGTCAAGTTTCAAGTAATGGATATGGATAAAGCGTATGTTGTTAGAAAACAATTTCCATTATCTTTGAGTTATGGCATCACTATTCATAAAAGCCAAGGATTAACCTTGCGAAACGCTGTTATAGATATAGGTAATTCTGTATTTTGTCATGGTCAACCATATGTTGCGTTATCCCGAGTAACAGATCGAGGAGGATTGCATTTAATTAATTTAGTGTATTAGTGTGTGCATTTAATTATTTCTGTAACAGTTAGTGATAGAGTTATTACCGAATGTAATCGGCTAAGACGACAATTTATACCACAAGCAGAAATGATTACTATTTCAAAACAACGTTTTCGAAAAGTAAAAGATGTTCCGTGGACATTGTCGAAAACAATTGCTTCCGTTCAAGAGTCACATCAAGAAGCTCGACAAAGTACTGCTTTGGAGATACGTGCTTTTAAAAATAAAGATAAAGATTTGCAGTGTGCAAATGCAGTATTACAATGCTTATTGCATTTAAGTATTATTAGAAAAAAATTGCTTAATATTAAGAAACAAGATGATTTAAGTAAATTAGCACAGCGATATAAAAGTAATATGGAAAATTTGAACACTGATGCAATACGGAAAAGTTTAGAAGAATACATTTCGATTAAACGAGATGCCGTCGAATTTCTTACTGCTATTTGTACAAAATACGATTATGTAAGAAATCTGGTAGAGCATCAAGTTACTTGTACTAGTCGGTGCAAATCATGTGGTAATACAAAAGTTATTATTACTGATAACAATATAGTTGTCCCAATTTCTATTAAAAATTTGAAGAAAAAATGTGATCTTAATGATTTATTAAAGACTACATTTTCACATTGGTGTCAATCACATGACAAATCATGCGAACATTGTGCAGGGAATGATATAATGTTTAAAAATGAATTAACGTTGACAAAAGGAATAGTTATTATTCATTTAGTTTTGTTTTCATTACAAGATAATAAAGTAATAAAAATACCACAGAAATTTAATTTAAATGGCATATCAACAGCTAAAGTATCAATAGCTAAACAGCAGTATAAAGTAATGAATGCTATATTTCATGATGGTTCGTGTATTGAGAATGGCGATTATACAAGTATGTGTAGAGAAGGGACATCTTGGACTAAAATTGATGAGAAACAAAAAATGATTACGAAAGAAGAACAATGGCCTACAGGTGCTAAAAATATTTATATATTATTTTTACAAAAAGTTGATAATAAAAATTAAGCAACTATTATCAAATATAGATACACATTTTACATAAAAAAAAATATGCCATGACAGCCGGTCATGAAGTAAGCACAACAAGATAACCAATCCGCATTGCGGAAAAGCGACAACAATATTTCGATAGATTCGAGTATGGATGACATGCCCTTTTTAGAAGAGGATGCGTAACACTACAAAATGCATGATATCAGTACAAAATTACCTTTTTCAAAAAAGGTAAAAAAAGGGCGCCAAGTACACGCGTGGTTGTTACCTCGAAAAAAAACCAAGTGGTAGTATCATTAATTTTAAATTCAAAAATAAATAAAATCTATTCTAACCTAGGTGGTAGTAGCTTTAATTTTTTTAAACAAAATTATTAAATTACAAAATATTGTTACTTTATTTAATCCAAGTAATATCTACTTCGAAAAATCCTAAATAACAAGTGGTATCTATTAAAAAAAAAAATATGTGAAATCTTTTAATACTGCGCCAATTACAAAAAAAAGAATATATACCTCGAAAAAAAACCAAGTGGTAGTATCATTAATCTTAAATTCAAAAATAAATAAAATCTATTCTAACCTAGGTGGTAGTAGCTCTAATTTTTCTTAACAAAATTATTAAATTACAAAATTGTTACTTTATTCAATCCAAGTGATATCTACCTCGAAAAAACCTAAATAACAAGTAGTATCTATTTAAAAAAAAATATGTGAAATCTTTTAATACTGCGCCAATTACAAAGAGAGAATATACATATATACATATATACCTTAACAAAATTATTATTATATCAGAAAACTGCGTTACCAAACTCAATCCAAATGATACGTACCAACCTAAGTGGTAGTAGCCTTATTTCTCCTTAACAAAATTATATCACAAAATTGCGTTGTCTAACTCAACCTAAGTGACATTTCTCGGGGGGGTATTAGTCGCCCCGGATTCGCGAATGGTCTAAAGCGTGTAGCAATAACTCGAAGGACCAGAGGGACCGTTCCCTCACGAGATGTAACGACATGCAAAACGAAAGCGAAAGCGCAAGCGAAAAATGCAAAGCCAAGCGACTCACCGTTCGTTGCCCGTTGCCCTCTCGGATGGTGTTCTCTCGTCTCTCTCTCTATTCCTCTCTCCTTCGTCCTTCCCTCAGGGAAGCCCTCCGTTGTAAGCGAGAAGGCGAGCCGGCAAGCAAGCAGGCAAGGCACGATAGACAAGCAAGCAGTGCAGGAAGGTAGGCAAGGCCCGAGATAGACAGGCGAGCGGTGCAGCGGACAGAACAGGCAAGCAAAGCACGGGCTCGAAGGGAGTCGACTCCGCGTGCTCCAAAATGTGAGTTCACGAGTTCGCGTTCGAACAGCGAATGAATCCTCCGGTACTCCATCGTCTCACGCACCTGCGAATTGCGGCGCGAGCGAGTACCAGCTTTTCCAGCAATTGGGCGGGCCACCCGCGGGCGGGCAGCACGAGTCGGGTGAGTCGCGCGAGTGTTGCCTATTTATCGCGATCCGCCAACGTCTCGCGCGAGTCACGAATTACGATTTTGGCGTTACCGACGGTAACGTTCCAACCAATGTACGCTAATAATACATGCAACTTATTAACTAGTATATACAACTAACACTAAGGATGCTGATATTGACTATATACAAGCGAGCGCCAACCAGACATGTATTTTCAAAAAAATATATGAAATCTTTAAATTACGCCAACTACAAAGAGAATATATATATTGCTTTGAAAAATAATTGTAGTGCAACTACTCTTAAAAAATAAAACAAAATTGTGTTACCTAACTCAACCCAAGTGGTATGTATCTTTGTATTCCTGAGAGTCTTTCTATCAACCCAAGTGGTAGTAGTTTTAATTCTCCTTGATAAAATTATAATATTACAAAGAATTATTTTAATCACAAAGAATTAAAGAGGTAACATTATAAAATAAAAATATTTAATTAAAATAAAATAAATAAATTTTTCTTGTAAAAAACTTGGCGCTGCTTTTTTAAGGTTTAGAACCTTTGCACAAGACTTTCTTTGCACAATGCTTTTTTAAAGTCAATCCAGACAAACTTGCATAGGTGCATAAGCATGTGCATAAAGAGATGGATTGGTCTATTTCCTTTTGCACATATATAAAATTTGTCTGGATAAGAGCCTCCGCACAAGACTCTCGTATGATAGCATTGCGTAACGTAACGTGGATTAACGCACAAGAAACGTATTGGTTAGAGCCTCCGCACAAAACTTTCGTATGGTAACGTAACGTAGATCAACGCAGAAGAAACGTATTGACGTATAAAGCGTCATCTACAATGACAGCAGGAGTATACAGTAAGACGTAAGCAGTAAGTTTTTGACTAATTGGATTTTTACAATTCAAGAATAATCGACTGTGATTGGTCAATAGAATAGCTTACTGCTTACGTCTTACTGCATACTCCTGCTGCCATTGTAGACGACGTACGGCCGTACGATCCCGATTCAAGCAACGCAATTGGTCGAAACTTTACTGTTACTGTTACGAAAAAGTGTGTGTCCGGGGCTTTAACGCCGTAACCGATACGTTTCTTGTGCGTTGACCCACGTTTCGTTACACTATGTTGCCATACGAAAGTCTTGTGCAAAGGTTCTAAACCTTAAAAAAGCAGCGCCAAGTTTTTTACAAGAAAAATTTATTTATTTTATTTTAATTAAATATTTTTATTTTATAATGTTACCTCTTTAATTCTTTGTGATTAAAATAATTCTTTGTAATATTATAATTTTATCAAGGAGAATTAAAACTACTACCACTTGGGTTGATAGAAAGACTCTCAGGAATACAAAGATACATACCACTTGGGTTGAGTTAGATAACACAATTTTGTTTTATTTTTTAAGAGTAGTTGCACTACAATTATTTTTCAAAGCAATATATATATTCTCTTTGTAGTTGGCGTAATTTAAAAATTTCATATATTTTTTTGAAAATACATGTCACTTAGGTTGAGTTAGACAACGCAATTTTGTGATATAATTTTGTTAAGGAGAAATAAGGCTACTACCACTTAGGTTGGTACGTATCATTTGGATTGAGTTTGGTAACGCAATTTTGTGATATAATAATAATTTTGTTAAGGTATATATGTATATATGTATATTCTCTCTTTGTAATTAACGCAGTATTAAAAGATTTCACATATTTTTTTTTAAATAGATACTACTTGTTATTTAGGTTTTTTCGAGGTAGATATCACTTGGATTGAATAAAGTAACAATTTTGTAATTTAATAATTTTGTTAAGAAAAATTAGAGCTACTACCACCTAGGTTAGAATAGATTTTATTTATTTTTGAATTTAAGATTAATGATACTACCACTTGGTTTTTTTTCGAGGTATATATTCTCTTTTTGTAATTGGCGCAGTATTAAAAGATTTCACATATTTTTTTTTTTTAATAGATACCACTTGTTATTTAGGATTTTTCGAAGTAGATATTACTTGGATTAAATAAAGTAACAATATTTTGTAATTTAATAATTTTGTTTAAAAAAATTAAAGCTACTACCACCTAGGTTAGAATAGATTTTATTTATTTTTGAATTTAAAATTAATGATACTACCACTTGGTTTTTTTTCGAGGTAACAACCACTCGTGTACTTGGCGCCCTTTTTTTACCTTTTTTGAAAAAGGTAATTTTGTATTATAAATACCGCCGAATTGTAAGATCACATTAATGAATAATTATACCGTTGTGCGCTCACAACAATTTACTTCGACGCGTATTTATAACACTGTTTTGCGCACGCGCCATTTGAACTTCGGATGACGTGATATCTTTTCCTCTGCTTGGACTTTCATCGCATATTATGTCGTAGTATATAGTAATGGAAATTTTTAAGCGTACGGCGCAACTGAACAGAAATAACGCAACACCTACCTACAGCGCGACGCCTATACCACATATCATCTCGTCTTGCCAAAAATCTAATAATGGTATCATAATAAAAATACACATGGATGTATTTGGCATTTGACGCTCTTAAATTTGCGTTGGAAAAATTGTTATATTTGGCAAAAATAATAGGTGGGAGTGGGGTTAAATTAAAAAATGTGACAAATTTGAAAAATCTGATTACGCCATTGTAAAGAGCACAAAAAGCCATAAACCTTTTGTACCAAACTTTTTTTCATACGCCTTATATTTTCGAAGATATTCGCTAAAAACTATAAAATCCGTTATTTTTTAGGGGTTGTTTCAACCCCTAAACGTCGAGATAACCAGCAAAAAAAACCCGTGTCTAATGTTTTTTGATGCTCGACAA
Source organism: Temnothorax nylanderi (assembly GCF_030848795.1). Taxonomy (NCBI): domain Eukaryota; kingdom Metazoa; phylum Arthropoda; class Insecta; order Hymenoptera; family Formicidae; genus Temnothorax; species Temnothorax nylanderi. The sequence continues at coordinate 48,306 of NW_027249361.1, read as the reverse complement.
CATATCCAAAGCGCATCCAAATCGGTCGTTATTTTTTAGGGGTTGTTTCAACCCCTAAACGTCGAGATAAGCAGCAAAAAAAACCCGTGTTTAATGTTTTTTGATGCTCGACAACATATCCAAAGCGCATCCAAATCGGTCGTTATTTTTTAGGGGTTTTTTCAACCCCTAAACGTCGAGATACGCCGCAAAAAAAAAATACGAGTCTGTTTTTTTTATGCTCAACAACATATCCAAAGTGCATCCAAATCGGGTAGGGACACTTCCGACCGTTCCCTTGTGAGATATTATTGAACTGAGACATTTTGGATTGAGATATTTTTGAACTGAGACATTTTGGATTGAGATATTTTTGAACTGAGACATTTTGGATTGAGATATTTTTGAACTGAGACATTTTGGACTAAGATATTTTTCCCGAGACTTTTTTGTATGAGATCATTTAGGAGAGACATTTTGACTGGGAATCAGAGTTCTGCCATATAAAAGCAAAAAAATTAATTATAAGGTACTAAAAAAAAATTACAATGTAACGAATATACCGAGTTGAGACGCCAGTTGAAATCTCGGAGTTCCGGTTTATGTAAAATATTTTTCGAGTAGTTCTGAGCATATTGAAGCATTTTCTAAAAAGTTCCGAGCGTTAGAATCCTTGTTATATTTTAAAAAATTAATATTAACCGAAAAGTAATCATGACGGAAAACGATGAGACGCTGTGCGAAATCTCGGAGTTCCGGTTTATATAAAATATATTTCGAGTAGTTCTGAGCATATAGAAGCAATTTCTAAAGAGTTCCGGGCATTGGCAACGTTGTATAATTTTTAAATAAATTAATAACGCTCGAAAATTAGGAATTTATCGAGAATAGGGTGAGACGCTGGCCGTATTTCGACAGTTCTGCGAGTTTTATTCCAATTTTCGTGTAGTTCTGAACGTGTTCTAACGTTTTCTAAAAAGTTCTGGCGATAAGCGTTATTTAATCATTTTTTAAATAATTTTTATCGCCCGAGAAAGACGCATTTACGGGTATATGGGTGAAACGCTGTAGGAAATGTCGGAGTTTTGGCTTATATAAAATATTTTTTTATAGTTCTAAGTATATTGAAGCAATTTCTAAAGAGTTCCGGGCAATGGCAATGTTGTATAATTTTTATATAAATTAATAACGCTCGAAAATCAGGAATTTATAGAGAATAGGGTGAGACGCTGCCCGTATTTCGACAGTTCTGCGAGTTCTATTGCAATTTTCATGTAGTTCTGAACGTGTTCTAACGTTTTCTAAAGAGTTCTGGCAATAAGCATTATTTAATCATGTTTTAAATAATTTTTATCGCCCGAGAAAGACGCATTTACGGGTATATGGGTGTCTCACAACCTGTCTCACCCATATACCCGTAAATGCGTCTTTCTCGGGCAATAAAAATTATTTAAAAAATGATTAAATAATGCTTATCGCCAGAACTCTTTAGAAAACGTTAGAACACGTTCAGAACTACACAAAAATTGCAATAGAACTCGCAGAACTGTCAAAATACGGCCAGCGTCTCACCCTATTCTCGATATATTCCCGATTTTCGAGCGTTATTAATTTATTAAAAAATTATACAACATTTCCAATGCCCGGAACTCTTTAGAAAATGCTTCAATATACTTAGAATTATACAAAAAATATTTTATATAGGCCAGAACTCCGACATTTCCTACAGCGTCTCACCCATATACCCGTAAATGCGTCTTTCTCGGGGGATAAAAATTATTCAAAAAATGATTAAATAACGCTTATCGCCAGAACTCTTTAGAAAACGTTAGAACACGTTCAGAACTACACAAAAATTGCAATAGAACTCGCAGTACTGTCGAAATACGGCCAGCGTCTCACCCTATTCTCTATAAATTCCTGATTTTCGAGCGTTATTAATTTATTCAAAAATTATACAACGTTGCCAATGCCCGGAACTCTTTAGAAATTCCTTCAATATACTTAGAACTATACAAAAAATATTTTATATAAGCCAGAACTCCGACATTTCCTACAGCGTCTCCCCCATATACACGTAAATGCGTCTTTCTCGGGCGATAAAAATTATTTAAATAATGATTAAATAACGCTTATCGCCAGAACTCTTTAGAAAACGTTAGAACACGTTCAGAACTACATGAAAATTGCAATAGAACTCGCAGAACTGTCGAAATACGGGCAGCGTCTCACCCTATTCTCTATAAATTCCTGATTTTCGAGCGTTATTAATTTATATAAAAATTATACAACATTGCCATTGCCCGGAACTCTTTAGAAATTGCTTCAATATACTTAGAACTATACGAAAAATATTTTATATAAGCCAGAACTCCGACATTTCCTACAGCGTCTCACCCATATACCCGTAAATGCGTCTTTCTCGGGCGATAAAAATTATTTTAAAAATGATTAAATAATGCTTATCGCCAGAACTCTTTGGAAAACGTTAGAACACGTTCAGAACTACACGAAAATTGGAATAGAACTCGCAGAACTGTCGAAATACGGCCAGCGTCTCACCCTATTCTCGATAAATTCCTGATTTTCGAGCGTTATTAATTTATTTAAAAATTATACAACGTTGCCAATGCCCGGAACTCTTTAGAAATTGCTTCTATATGCTCAGAACTACTCGAAATATATTTTATATAAACCGGAACTCCGAGATTTCGCACAGCGTCTCATCGTTTTCCGTCATGATTACTTTTCGGTTAATATTAATTTTTTAAAATATAACACAAGGATTCTAACGCTCGGAACTTTTTAGAAAATGCTTCAATATGCTCAGAACTACTCGAAAAATATTTTACATAAACCGGAACTCCGAGATTTCAACTGGCGTCTCAACTCTGTATACTCGTTACATTGTAATTTTTTTTTAGTACCTTATAATTAATTTTTTTGCTTTTATATGGCAGAACTCTTTATAGAACTGTTATAGAACTATAGATCTTGCAAAATCTGATGAGATACAGTGGTGGAACTTGTGTAGGACAAAGTGAGACGCTGCGTGAACCTAGCATCTCAGTTTGTACTGACGCGTTTTTTGGCTTTAATGGCCAGAATTATTTGTTTAAACTATCAGGAACTCTAGAACTATTGAAAAGGAAGTCAGAACTCTCAATAATTTGTGAGTTTCCGCAAAATGAGACGCTAGCTTCACACACACGATCTTTACTACGTTAAATTCATAAGTGAGTAACAATTCATGCTTCAGATGAACAGTGCACTCTCGTTAATTTTAAACGAAATTACTTTAATTCACTGTATTCTTGCTATGATGTTCCGTTTTTCTTGCGACTAGTTATAAGTATTTTATGTGACAAATATTTTCTGCTTTCAGTAACGTATATGGAATAATTACGTTTATTCAGTTATTGAAGAAGTTTCTCATTCAAACCAAAGGACAGAGCATTATGTGCGAATGATGTCTAACATTATCTTTGTAATTCCTTCGTGATTCTTTCATTTAAAATATTTTCCACATTGATATCTGGTGTCCAATGAAATATTCAAGTTCAATTATTCCATGTTTGTTTTCTTAACATGTATTAATGTTGTTCATCCTATTTATATCATTTCAATTGCTTACTCAAATTTAATGTGTTTTACTCGAAGATAATCCTTTTAGAAATTATACACCAGGAAGAGATCACTTATTTCATTTTAATTAGTTAAACGATTCGATACATTCTTTCATACTGTATTCCTGGATATTACATGGAAATATTTCTTAAATGGATCTCAGACTTACTTCACATTTTAAAACAAGATTTTGTTAAATGAAAGGAATATCTTCTTTATAATTTTGATGTATAGAATTTATACTTGGACTTTGCATTTATGTTTTCTTAACCGAATGACACACTTGATTATTTTATAGAATCAGTAAATGCACGATTCTTATTACAATTCGAATATCGTTTCTCCTTCTCAACCATCTTTAGCTCACGCACCATTCGGGGCGTATACAGGGTCAACTCCCATAAGAATATGTGTCATTCTTAAATAATGCAAATACTGAGTTAAAAACCATATAGGCTCTTTCTATTTATCCATCTAAACATGAATACAACGAAATAATCATAGATTATTCAATTTTAAAGAATTTTACCGTGGTAAAAATTTGAAATAGCGATTATTTTTTATTTATATAAACATAATTCAGTTCAGGGAAGCAAGACAAGTAAAAAAATATCCATTATATGACGATCGGACCATTATTTCAATTTTAGGCATCAAAGGGTTAAGACTCTAAAAATTAAGATTTTCAAATCGAGTAAAGTATTTTCATCAATGTTTGGACTCAACTAAGTGAGATCCGTGATAATAATTCACAATAATTGAATATTTAATCATTTTCAATTTTCAAAATTTGAAATATTGACTTTGCCAACTTTGATCCGATTGAGTTCCAAAGGTCTTGTTTTGTTTCTTGTGACTAAAGAAAGCCACCCATATACTTTTTATTCGATTTTTTCCATTATTACGGATTTTCAAGTTTTCAAGTCGAAACTTGAACGAAGCGTCGAAACGTTTTAATATTGATATATTCTCATTCAGGAGGATAAAAGAAACGAACCCATATGGTTTTTTATTTGATTTTGTCATTATTTCAATATGCGACTCATTTTAATGAGATTATTAATTATTCGTTATTATTCGTAATAAATACGATATTCGTGTTTAGATTAGTTTGAATAAGCATAAGGTATACCATTTTATCAAAAAATATGGATTTTTCATAAGAACATGTGTTTTTACAGTACGCATTTGGTTTGCTCTATCAGAATCGAATAAAAAGATTATATCTACGTTTGTGGTGTTAAACTAAAAGAGAATCTACTATTTTGAAGTGTCTCAAGCTCTTAATTCAATAACTCACTCTAATTATTGTCATAATTAAATAATGATCTCAGGATCTTGAAACTCGGTATATCTACTTACTAATTAATTCTATTTGAGAATCTAAACTTACTTTCGCGTAATTACACTTATATCTAAATGTCATCAATACACACGTTATATATATATATACATATACCTAAGCTATGCTACTCAATATAAATCGTTAAAAATAAAATAATAAGAATGATAAAAGTGACTATCACTACTTGTAACGCTATTTCACAAGTATTATACATTTATATATATATCAGTCTTTTTTGCATGTCACTTGAATTTATATTGTTGCGCCCGTGCCGTGACACCCGTTACCCGTAGGCTGAACTTGGCTTCGCTCTGCGGAAGCTTCAAGCCGGAGCGCGTTCCTTGACAACGGGACGCTGTTATGAATTATTGATTTTATTGATTTTCCGTTCGACTGTCAGATTCGTTCTTGAACAGCTGGACCGTTCGGACGTGGGTCCGCGCTGTACTTTATCAATTCTACAATAAACGCTGAGATTGTTTCTGTTCAACCGCGGTGTTCCCTTTATTTCTGCGAGCGTCGGGAGTGAGTGCGCGAGAGTGAGCGAGTGTGACAGTGCGACTCGGGGAGCGCAACATTTTGGGGGCTCGTCCGGGATCGGAGGAGCGAGGACGGACGAGCGAACGAGGAATTCGATGACGAGTACCGAGCCGTCGACAGCTCCTACTACGAGGAAAAGAGCGCGGATGGCGACTCCAGGGCCGAGTGCATCACAGCTCGAGAGCGGGACGGAAATTCCCCGATCTGGCCCGAGCGCCCCTCGGTTCTCAGCGGAAACGGAGATCCTGCGAGCCATGCTGCAGGAGATGCGGATGATGCGTGAGGAGCACGCGGCGTTGATGCGGCAGCGAGAAGTGGAGCCACAGCGTCGAGAACTCCCACAGATAAGTCCTTCCGAGAATAGAGCTTTCGGAGATTCGGGGTCGCGAATCGCGTCAGCGGTAGTGAATCGTGAGGAGGGAGACCCGCGACGCGAGACGGAGAGTATTAAATTAAAGCCCGACACGTATGACGGGACAATCCCGTTACGTGAGTTCCTCTCACAATTCGAATTAATTGCTCGGGCGAATAAATGGAGTGACGCGTCAAAAACAGCTATATTAGCCTCTAGTTTAAGAGGAAAAGCGCGTTCAATCCTCGAAAATGTCCAAGAATTGGAGAATCTGAACTACGCGGAGTTAAAATCCAAACTCGAGTTGCGTTTCGGTGAGGGGCTTCTTTCACAAAACCATTATTCACAGTTTACGAATCGAAGACAGAAATTTGGGGAGGAACTCGCCGAGCTCGGATCGGATCTCGAAAGATTGGCTCGTCTGGCGTACCCCGAATGCCCTTTTTCGGTTCGTGATAAAATCGCCTGCGCGCAATTCATTTCCGCGCTTTCAAATGGTTTTATTCGGAGGACTCTCCAGCTAGAGGGGATAACCTCTCTAAAGTTAGCTGTGGAGAGAGCAAAGGCGGTTAAGATCATTCAAGGGGATAATTTTGAAAGAAAGAGAGGAAATTTTAATGAAAATTATGAAAAGAAAAATGTAAGTAAAGAGGGAAGTGAGGAAAAGAAGGAGGGAGGGGGAGGGATAGCTGGAAAAGGAAACCGGCAAGGCGGCCGATTTGGCGCTAATCGGAATAAGGAGTGCTGGACCTGCGGCAAAACGGGGCATTTCCGGTACGAATGTCCCGGTGAGAAGGGAAACGCGGATTAGTCGAGCTCTGCGGGGTGGGTTCGACCTGCGAAAATAATACCCCGTTTTTCAAACGTTTTGTTAGTCATAAGTTAGATAAGAAAGATTTTTGTTATAATGGCTATTTAGACGGAAAACGTTGCTCTTTCAAAATAGATACGGGCTCCGATATTTCAATTGTTAGTAAAGAATTGATTGACAAGAATAAAGAAAGAGTTAAAATAGAAAATCAAGATTTAAGATATCCCACAGGAGAGAGAGTTCCATTTGAGTCTAAGGTCATTGTAGACGTTCAAATCGGAAAATATTCTTTAAAGATGCCTATGTTTGTAGCGAAAATTAGTGACGAGTGCTTATTAGGAGTAGATTTTCTCGAGGCGGTAAAGTTGAAAGATATTTTCGAGTTGTTTAATGTACAAGCTCACGCATGAGCCTGGCCTCTAGATTTGGAGAAAGGAAACGGCACACACCTTATATCAAGGGAGATGGAGAGAGATTGTGTATTCTTAAGTTCCTTTCAAAGTAATTGAATGTATCTTAACCTTCCTTTACAGAGATCAAACGGTTCTATATATGCGTTATTTCAATTATTTACAAAACCGTAACCTTGTTTATAACTTTCACACAACTAGATAAATTATTGAGAACAGGAAGGAAAGATAATTATAAGTTAAATTATCACATATGTTGACAAAGTCAAAATGAAATTAAGTAGTCAATGAATATCGCAATATAAGAGATAATCATATAACGAGTAATCCTTTTAATGAAGAAAGATAATTGTTTCTGAAGCAAGTTAGACATAAACAGTCTCTTATTGTAAAACGTTATTGATGAAATATATCTCACGACATATATATATATATATATATATATATATATATATATATATATCTGTCCTGAAGTTGTGAGAGTGTTCAAATTATTATTCAGGAAGTAGTTAGTAAATTAAAAAGATTATTCGTTGAGAATATTACCAAACACAGATGAGCAAAATATCATGAACACATATTGAGATAACAAACTGAGATGAATTAATACGTCAAGTCAAAATGATTAAAGCAGATCAATTTCTTTAAATAGTATTGTAACTAATTCATACGTTTAATGTAATTATAGAACACTTCAAAAGCACATTGTGATGTTTAAGCAAATGATAATAAAAAGATATCTTAAACATATATTTGCTATAAATTGATGAACACAAATTCGTGTAATATGTGACGTATTATTTCATGTAAAATAAAATAACGAAATGGGGGGGATCGCAGTAATATTCCAAATAATAGAACTCGTATGCAACGAATAGCTCAGACGTAATACAATTTACGAGATCAAAGAATAAATGAAGCGGTAATCAAATTCCTTTTGAACGCAATAACAATATACGAAGAGTAAATTCTAACTTTGTATGAGCATAGAGTCCAATGTTACACGAATACTTAAATCATCTTAACAAATCAGTCTTTTGCTCGCAAAGAATATAAAGATCATAATCTCTCGCTAAGAATGTAAAGATCATGAGATCTCGCAAAGAATTTACATGCAAATTAACGAATCGTTTGAATAGCTATTCTCGGTTGCAACCGTATTATGAATTTATTAAAAAGAGTGTACTGAGCTCAGTTTTCTATCATTGTAACGCGGGCCCGTGATGCTTGCAATCCTTTAGATTTAAGACATCTCTTTCTCAATGTCTCGTGGTTTCTGAAACCAAGATCGTGATTTAAGGAACTGCCAGTCCGTTATATCAGTCTAATCATGGATTAGCTCTGTCCATCGGATCTGTGGTTTATATAGAAATCAACGAGTTACCTCATTTGTTGCTGAAGTCTCCATAATATGCAAGAGATCCTTTAAAAAAGATCTCTCAGGACAGCACAAATATGCTAGCTCTCAAAGAGGCTGTAATAGCCGCTCATCTTGGCTGTAATGGCCGCTCATCTTGGCTTTTCCTTTTTACGAAGCCACAATGGCGGGGTCTTCCTTCTTTTGGCACCACGATACAATCATGGCGTGATCGTACGCTGAGCCGGTATAGTCCCGTGGCGGGAGCTCGTTCCAATCTCTCGTCTGTACAATACTCCCGTGATATCGTCTCAACGGATTCAGTCTGGATACTCGCTTCTATCGAATCGTTATTCTGGAAGATTCTACCCGATCGTCTCAGGCATGAGAACGTTGTTACCTCGACCAAATCCCGAAAACGAATGCCCGCTCGGCGAGCCGCAAGCCCGGGCATGCTCGTCCCGCGCATGAGCTGTATCACGTTTCGTCTGCGTGATCTGTTGCCGGGGCGCAATTCGGTCGACGCTGAGCGCGCGGAGTAACACACGGTTCTCGCTTAACGCGTGGATCGATATTTCCACGACACAAATCCTGCCATCCGCGGTAATCTTACCGACTGACAATGAATACGATCATAATCACCGCAGATGGTAACTAACACACAATCTCTCTCTCTGTCTATCTTATTTAACTTTAAACACGAGTCTTCTTTGGGAAATCTAGAATTCAAAGAGAGAACAAAGATTTATGATTGTTCTCGAGTAGTAAAGTCTTCTGAGAAAATTTTGCCCTTTTTAAAAGAACTCTATGAGAGAGATTTAGTAAACCTTAATGAAACCCAGAGGGACGTTTTCCTTTCCTTTTTGAACGAATATCAAGATGTGTTTTCCGATGAAATTATTGCGGAAAACTGTGATGAAATTTATCATGCCATAAATGTGGAAGATTCTTCCCCAATAAAACAGGTTCCTCGTCGTGTTCCAATCCGAATGCGTGGCGAAGTGAATCAGATAATTGAGGATATAAGGAAAAAGGGAGTAATAGAGGAATCCCAAAGCCCTTGGGTATCGCCCGTTGTTTTGGTAAAAAAAAAAGATGGAACGATAAGATTTTGCGTAGATTACAGAGGAATAAATGCCATTACTAAGAAAGATTCCTTTCCACTTCCAAGAATTGATGACATTTTCGATCAACTTGCAGGTAACTCTTGGTTTTTCATTTTAGACTTGAAAAGTGGGTACTGGCAGGTGAAAGTTCGCCCGGAAGATCGTGAGAAAACCGCTTTTTCCATTGGAAACGGGTTGTGGCAATTTACCGTGATGCCTTTCGGTCTGTGTAATGCCCCGCGACATTCCAACGTTTGATGGGAAAAGTTTTAAGGGAGTTCTTGGGGAAAATTTGCTTGGTCTACTTGGACGATGTGATTATTTTTGGAAAGAGTTTTTCAGAGATGTTGGACAATTTAAAGAAAATTCTCCAACGTTTTCGGGAAGTAAACCTTAAGGTAAATCCAAAAAAATGTGTTCTTTTCGGGAGGAGCGTAAAGTATTTGGGACATATAGTCTCGGCAGAGGGTATTACCACAGACCCTGAGAAAATTTCTGCGGTGAGTAACTGGCCAGTCCCACATAATAAGAAGCAATTGCGAAGCTTCCTGGGATTTACCTCGTATTACCGTAGATTTGTGAAAGGGTTCTCCTCATTAGCAAAGCCCTTGTATTCACTTACGGAAAATTGTTCTAAATTTGTTTGGGGAGAGGAATGCCAAGATGCTTTTGAAAAACTGAAACAGGTCTTGTCTGCTACCCCGATTCTTACTTTTCCAAAAGAGGAGGGGGAATTTATTTTAGATACCGATGCCTCTAACATAGGCATCGGCGCAGTTCTTTCGCAAAGGCAAGAAGGAGAAGAAAGGGTAATTGCTTATTTTAGTCGAGTGCTTAGCAAGACTGAGCGTAACTATTGCGTGACCCGGCGGGAACTTCTCGCTATTGTAGATTCCATAAAGTCATTTCGTCATTATCTTTTGGGACGGAAATTTCTGATCCGCACGGATCATGCTTCTTTAAGGTGGTTGATGTCCTTCAAGGAATTAGAAGGGCAGTTGGCACGTTGGCTGGAGAAACTCTAGCAGTACGAATTTGAGATCCAATATCGGAAGGGACAGACCCACAAGAATGCCGACGGGCTGTCTAGACGACAATGTGAGATGTACGGCTGTGGGTACTGCACCAAGGTCGAGGAAAAGAGTGCTCAAGAGCAGGCCTCTGGCACTCGGTAGTTTTACGTGACCCTTTTAATGTCCGAGATCCGCTAGGGGCGCTGGTAGTAACTTGGTCCGCTAAGATGGCTGAGATTCCGCTCAATCTCGCCATCCCGCGCAGTAGGTAGTCAATGACAGTCAGTCTTTGCACCTGCGAGCCCTACATAACGCACGTAGACGCGATAGCTCAAACAAACGGTCAGTCGACACGGAAAATAGTTTGCCATACCCGTTCGGAACCACACCTAATATCGAACGGTATCAGCTGTCATCTCCAATCAGAAAAGCTTTCTGCATTTTACAGGGTTAAGACTGTCTTTATATTTGAATAAAGCCTGCATTTATTTTCTTATTTTTTTAATTTTTCCGAATTTTTTGTTTTTTTTAATCGACATATCAAAGGAACCAATCCTTTCACCCGTTCGTCAACTTGGATTATTCTGCCAAAATCTAGGGTCCCATCTGTTTCGTATCAGATCATGTCTATGCCTACTTGGTTTCTTTGGGACCGAATTCTCAATGAGAAGCCGTAAAAACTCCTACAGGACTATTTTCGAGAGGATCCGACAGGTTTTCAAGGATTTGCAGTACGTAATGGAGTGTTCAGCCACCATATTGGATCTGCCATTTTGGATTTGGCTTGACTGAGGTCAGATCTATGATGAGCAGTCCCAAAATCATCCACGCAATCATTTTTGAGTGGATCTGCTGAATTTCCAGTGACTTACAATACAGAGTAGATCGAACGCCATATTGGATCACCATCTTAGATTCCGATCATCGCCATTTTGGATTTTGCTTCTTTGGGATCGGATTTGTCATATACAGTCCATGAACCACTCGCACAACCATTTTCAAGTAGATCCGGTCAATTGTCAGTAGTTTGCGGTGGGTAAATGAAGTTTCTGGCCACCATATTGGATTACCATCCCAAATTTCGATCACCCAGCTACTGATTCGTGGTCAACCTACTATTAACTCTAACACAGGTCATTTTAGAGCTGTTTTAATCATGAATGAGCTAAAGATCCAAGGTTCATATGAGAACGAAGAGATTTTTGGCACTTTGAAGCGCCATCTTGGGACCGCCATTTTGAATTCTGCAAAGTTGCACACGGCTTTCGATAGCTCTTACCCATAGCTACCTCTAGGCGCAAGGTCGTTTTTCTGCGATGAAAACAATTATGGGCAGGCCGGTGTCCCGGTTGACAAATTTTGCCCCATATATATATATATATATATATATATATATATATATATATTTCATTTATTTATTTATTTATAAATATATTTTTCTCTTATTCTATTTTGAAATTTTTTTACTGGTAGGTAGACCCTGCCGAACCGCCAATTTCTTGGAAATATTTCAATATGTTGCACACCAAAGACAAGGATTTACAAGCTGAATATCGGGTATGCCCTAAAATCAGCAAAAATCATCTCAATTTGAATAATGCGGCAAAAATGAGAGTTCGATTGGCTGTTCAGGTACAACTTGTTTCGTAACCTAACACTTATTTTTTAATTTGCCCAGATTATCTGAAATATACAACTTTATATTGGTATTCATAAAAATCTAAATTCAATTTAACTATATTTATTCCAGATTTTCAGCAAATCTGTAGCGAAAGGACTGCGATATTATAAGAAATATTACCCTAAAGAATTTGAAGACTGCGAACCGACTGCAGCTTTCTGCGAATGGGTAAATGACATGTTTGATGCGTTGAATCGAAAGCAGCCACAAAATGGGTTAATACCGAACAACACCGATTTTAAGGTAAATTTGTAGACGTTATTATATTACTTGTGTGTGTGTGTGTGTGTGTGTGTGTGTGTGTGTGTGTGTGTGTGCGTGTGTGTGTGTTAGCTGTTGCAAATTTCCTTCAGCTGAATTTTCTGTGCCACGTTAAGAAAGTAATATGCACAAATAGAAGAAAAAATAGCTGGAAATTATTTAATAAATTTCTCAACTATTTCTTTTACTACATTGGTATTAATGTTACACGAATAATATGTTTGGTTCCTTTTCAGGTTCTGGAAGACGCTTTACAGCGATTAAACGAATGGGAAAGAAAAGTGCAACTATCTATACTTCCCGAGTCGTCATTTTTAACTCGTCAAACTGCTGAAGAATTAAGGGTGACCCTACAATCAACAATGGATATTGTTTGCTATCTGACCGAAAAGTGCCAATTTACCAACGTTCTAACTGGAAGACTCAATCAGGATCCACTTGAGGTTTGCCACAGTCATATGTTCAATGATCACGATAAATTCATGTCGGTACTTGCAAATTGTTGAACATGACACTTATTTCATTCTTATCTATCACACTTACCACCGTTCCAACCTTCTTGTTTCTCGTATTTAACAAAATTTTGTATAATCGATTAACATATCTTTACAAATGTTTCATATATGTTCTGCTTTATGCAACAATATTCTACAATAATATGGAAGTACAATTTTGTGTGTGTGTGTGTGTGTGTGTGTGTGTGTGTGTGTGTGTGTGTGTGTGTGTGTGTGTGGGTGTGGGTGTGGGTGTGGGTGTGGGTGTGGGTGTGGGTGTGGGTGTGGGTGTGGGTGTGGGTGTGGGTGTGGGTGTGGGTGTGGGTGTGGGTGTGGGTGTGGGTGTGGGTGTGGGTGTGGGTGTGGGTGTGGGTGTGGGTGTGTGTGTGTGTGTGTGTGTGTGTGTGTGTGTGTGTGTGTGTGTGTGTGTGTGTGAATTGCATTTGCTGCATCATACACACACACGCACAGTTACAGTGACAATATTGTTTAAAATTTATTTTGACATTTTTTTCCATTTTTCCACATTTTTTAGAATTTTTTTGGTATGATACGACAAGCAGGAGGAGCAAACGATCATCCTGCAACTCCAACTTTTCTGCAGTTATATAAGATCCTATCCACATTTAGCATTCTGAAACCCCCCACCTGTGGAAATTGTTCGAATCAAGATGCGCCTCGTAATTTTCTTATTTCCTTGTCAGATATTAAAAGTATTTATACAGATTCAAGTAAGAAAGTTGACATTCGTGAATCGATCAAAAAACGGTTGAATTCCTTAATTGAATGTGAAGAATGGGATTTCATCGAATCAGTTGAGGATGATTATGCTTTGCCAGAAGTTGTCGACTGTTTAATTTATTACAGCACCGGTATTATTACAAAAAGAATTGTGCAATTTTCAAAATGCGATGTCTGTAAGAAAGCATTTGAGAATACGGTACATCTATCTGAGCCTATTTCATTATTTTTTGAAGTGACAGGTGATAGGCAGTTACCTACTCCCAATAAAAAATTATACTTATTTTTACGGCATGTAGAACATTCGTTTCAAAAGCATCACATTTCTAGTAACGTTCTAGAGCTAATCATTACAGACATTCTGCAAAGCACAGTCATGACATTTCCATGCATCGACCATGCAGAAGAAATTATGTCACTTATTATTTATTTTTACGTTGAAACTCGTATGCGTCAATACGCAAAACTATATAATAGAGATCAAATAAAAAAGAGTGGATTGAAAAAAAAAGAATCTAAATTCTATTATACATAAAATAAAAATAATATTTATATTTGCATACATCAATGTGCCATTTATTTATTAATCTAAATCCTGTCCCTTAAAAATTAAGAAATATATTTTTATATACATCCCCGTTACTTATAAGCACTAAACACAACAAAAATACTATTTCGTTCTAGCTTGACACACTCATTATTCGCAAATCCCAAATCGCAGAATTACGTAGAAAATATTTTAGCGCACAGTTGCGTTTTGAAAAGTGTTGCAGCATGGGACTAAACGGACCAAAGCGGACTAAGTTACTACCAGCGCCCTTAGCGGATCTCGGACATTAAGGGGGTCACGTTTTAACCTAGAAACATAGGCGAGTGCCAGAGGCCTGCTCAAGAGCAAGTAAAGTCCGTCGCTCGTATAGCTCTCGGGGGCAGAGTCTCGAGGGCTGGCATACGGATCAGGAGGAAGACCCTGAAATTGCGATCTTCATTCGAGCCAAGGAGGCGGGGGAACGTCCTCCGCGCTCCGAGATAATCGCAAGAGGTATTTCTGCTCGAATCTACTGGGCTTATTGGGATGCACTTGTCCTTAAGGACGGAGTCCTTTTTCGGAGATGGGATGCTCCCAATTTGAAATCAAGTCTTCTCCAACTTGTTGTTCCTCGCAAACGCGTGAAGGAGATTCTGAAAGGGGCTCACGATTCTTCATCAGGTGGTCATTTCGAGGTGAACAAAACCCTGGAAAAGATCCGAAAACGCTTTTATTGGGCGACTTGCAAGCAGGATGTCGAGAATTGATGTAAGTCTTGCGATATTTGCATAGCCAAAAGGGGCCCTATGGGAAAGAAAAATCTCCTCTTCAGATCTATAACGTCGGGGCTCCGCTTGTTAGGGTGCAAATGGACATCCTTGGTCCCCTCCCGACAACTCATTCTGGAAATAAGTATCTCTTAGTCATTGTAGACTGTTTCACGAAATGGGTGGAAGCTTTTCCGCTAAAAAATATCAGGGCAAAGACTGTGGCGGATGTTTTTGTCAGCCAGTTTGTTTCTAGGCATGGAGTTCCTGAAGAAGTCCACACAGATCAGGGGAAGAACTTCGAATCTAAACTCTTCGCCGAATTAATGGTTCTTCTTGGAATAAGAAAAACAAGGACCACGGCTTTGCATCCCCAGTCAGATGGACAGGTTGAGCGTCAGCATCAAACCATAACAAATTATTTAGCAAAATACATCTCAGAGAATCAGAAGGATTGGGACTGTTGGGTACCCATGTTCTTGCTTGCTTATAGGTCATCCAAACATGACTCCACTGGTGTTACTCCCGCAGAACTTTATTTTGCCCGAGACCTGAGACTGCCTCTTGATTTGCTCCAAGGGAGTCCACCGAATCCTGAAAAGTCTCAATCAGTAGGGAATTATATTGGGAGCTTGAGAAAGAAGCTTGAAGAGATTCATTCAGGTGTTAGGGGACGGATGGAAGTCAAATCTTCACGGGTAAAGACTTGGTACGACCGTAGTGTCAGACAAACCCTCTTTGAGTTGGGACAAAAGGTTTGGTTTTTCAATCCTCGAAGGAAAAAGGGAAGGGCCCCGAAGTTGCAGGGGAATTGGGAAGGGCCTTTCTCCGTAGTAAAGAAGTTAAGTGATGTCGTTTATTGCATCCAGAGGTCACCTTCTCGGAAGAAGAAGGTAGTTCATGCCGACAGGCTAGCTCCTTATTTGACTAGGGAAGCGGAGTAGATCGGAGCCCGGTAAAGGTTAGGTTGTGACCGGACGGCACGAGTTAAGCCCGATTCCGGCGGATAATATTCCTATCGAACGGTCGCCACTCGGTTTAACCTCTGACTACCGAGAAGGTAAATTCGCACCAACGCCCTGTTTCTCGCCAAGACGCTAATGTTGCTCCTGAGTTTCAGATTGATGTCCTTGCTGGATCACCGTTGCTGTATCCTGTCTCCAAATCCTCGCCTATTCGCATACTGGATAAAGGTACGTCTCGATAACTTATACTAATTATGTGCTAATATTCTTCTTATGTTGCAGGCCCTGCCCAGGATGGATCGTCGTTGCTGCTGATCGTCTCCGGATCCTCGCTTTACATCGCATACCAGATCGCCGCTGGACAACGAGGGA
Organism: Temnothorax nylanderi; assembly: GCF_030848795.1. Lineage (NCBI taxonomy): Eukaryota > Metazoa > Arthropoda > Insecta > Hymenoptera > Formicidae > Temnothorax > Temnothorax nylanderi. The sequence goes on along the minus strand of NW_027249361.1, from coordinate 31,956 downwards.
TCATCGCCAAGGAACAAGGTAAGTAGAAGGTAAGTGCACTAATTATATAATTAATCTTGAGACTTTGTTTAAGAATTCACTATTCTTTAATATCGGATCGTTATTTCAGCTTTACAGATGGTTTCACATTAATAAAGGTGCTTCACAATGGAGTCGCCACACTTCGGTGTGAGTCGCGCTTTATTTGCAATAATTTTCCGCAAACGCCGATTTTATTGATCACAGTGGATTAAATATCACTAATGACGATGTTCGTACAATATCTCGTAGTCGCGAGACCCAATGTCCACGATTGTAATATACTCGATACGCACTAAGTCGCCACCGTTCTATTTCACTATCACGGATTGTTATTTCGATAAATAATTATCTCTCACTATCGTTAAGTGAGTGTTTAACGCGCGTTCACGCGGGAGTTCCCGATTGTTATGTATCACTGGAGACTGTTGCCGTGTTATACTCTACGATATCCGCTGCTACGCGAGACACGTCCGTACGCTACCGCGATACTCGAGAGACTGCCTCGAGTCCCCGCTCTCGCGCGGGCTCCCCACCATGCCGGAAGGGCTCCCTACCATGTCGGACCATCCCTACTCTTGGGTTGTTTTTGCCGTTCGACGTGACGTCACAACTTTCTCTTCGCGCGCCCATCACGCCGCGCGTGATTATCACGCGTGTCCCCCGTGCCCCCTTTTCGGACGCTCCCGGGTGGAATTTTCCGCGTGCGGTACTACGTCGAAGACCTCTCCTCTCGACACCGCTGCACCAGGTTTTCACCTTTTACGTTTATGCAGCGCCGTCGACGCCGACCCGTGCGCACCGCCTCGGATGTGGCCCTGGTGAAGATTCCGGGTCGATTTCCCGTAGATGACGTTCGGGTCGACTTTCGGGTGTCGGCCGCTGACGCCGACCTGTGCGCACCTTCTCGGGAATGCTCCCGAGCTGATTTCCGGGTTGACTTCCTGGAGAAGTCGCCCGGGGACGTTTCTACGCGTCGGCCGCTGACGCCGACCTGTGCGCACCTCCTCGGGGATGCTCCCGAGCTGTTTTCCGGGTTGACTTCTTGAAGAAGTCGCCCGGGGACGTTTCTACGCGTCGGCCGTTGACGCCGACCTACGCGCACCTCCTCTGAGATGCCCCGGAACAGATTTCCGTACCAACTTCCTGAGGAAGTCGTCCGGGTGTCCCTCTGGTGGGCGGACGCTGACGCCGACCCTATGGGCGTGTGTCCCAGGTCCTCGAGAGTCGATCCCGATACTCCGCTCCTGGGGAAGAAGTCCCCTTTTGGAGCCGATGCTCCGCCGACGACGCCGACCCTGTGGACATGCGTACCAGGCTCGGCTGCGTTTCCCCGAACCTCTTTTCCTGGAGATTGTTGCGTTTCGGTTTTCGAGCAGGCCGCCCCTTTTCCTCGTGCGCCCGGCATTTTCTCCGGGAAACGCGCTTGTCTCGGGTTTTGCATTGCCAGCCGCCGCTCCTGCGAAGTGCGCGGTCGCAAGGTTTAGTTTTTTTTTTATTGTTGTTGAGTTACTGCGTTTTTATGTTTATTTTCGCAGAAGGAAGGAGAGAGAGAGAGTGGGAACGTTCGACCTAGGCGAAGGCATTAGAGGCTACAAGAACGCCCGAAATCCTCAAAGAAGACCGCCTCGCCCACGGTTTTTGACTGTGGTTTTCCCGTGGGACGTAGGGCGAATGCCGAGGCGGGGACTGGGGAGTCTTGCGAGACGCAGGGTCCACGGAAGTCCCCCCCCCCCCCCAGGTCCGAAGATTCAAAAGGATTCAGCGCCGGGAACAGGAAGGGGTCCATGTTGGGCCGGGAAGAAGCGGTACAAGAGGAGTCGTCCTGAAGCCGGCGAGGGGGGGAGCCTGGCCAGTTTTCCCCCAGGAAGGGCCGAGACAGGAGATTCGCGGAGGGAGAGGTCGAGAGGACCGAGCTTCCGAGGAAGAGGACTCAGGGGACGGAGCCCGGTAACCCGCAGCAGCAGCTCGGGGTAGGGCAGGAATTCGTCTCGAAGTCCCGGAAATTGTGACTGCTGGAACACTGCCCTTCTGGATTGTCGGGACGACAATCTTGAAGAGGGAGGGCAGTGTTGCGCCCGTGCCGTGACACCCGTTACCCGTAGGCTGAACTTGGCTTCGCTCTGCGGAAGCTTCAAGCCGGAGCGCGTTTCTTGACAACGGGACGCTGTTATTAGCCCAGTCAAATTAGATTATTTTTGGGCGTTTGAATGAAAAAATTGCCGGCAAGCTGGAAATTGGTATACAGGTTCATTTTAGTGTTCTTTTAAACATACTAAAAGTCCCCATACATAGAGTAATAAAATTCATAAAGAAATATTAATGTCAAAACGTAAATATAATAAAATACAATAATAATAATAATAATAATAAATAATAATAATAATCCTAAAAAAATAATACAATAACTACACAGGCCCACAAAAAAAAAAGTTGTCTGCGCCATGGACTAGACCATGGTATTCCCATGTATTTTCGCCTGCTGAAACCGAATATGACCTCAGTTTTGCCCCTACACGTCAGGATTTTTTTCTACAGCAAAAAAAAGGTGTTTTGTAGGTGCAGTTGTCTCCATGGCACAGGCAACTTTTCTTTTTTTGTGGGCCTGTGTAGTTATTGTATTATTTTTTTAGGATTATTATTATTTATTATTATTATTATTATTATTGTATTTTATTATATTTACGTTTTGACATTAATATTTCTTTATGAATTTTATTTTAGGTTATGTACGCAGTTTTTTATGTTTTTATTGGTTTAATTATTAGTATATCAACAATAAATATGCATCCCTTACTTGCACTCTGTGCTCGCCTCTGCATATGAAACAGACATTTGTTGCGGCCACTTTCGACGCCCTATATCTCGAATACTACCCGTCTTAAAAATTTAACCCAAAGACCAGCGGGAAGCTTACATCATGTATAATGAGATTTGAAACTTACGCCGACCGCAAAAATTTCCAAATAAATTTTTTCGACAATATTTAAATCATTAAAAATTACGGTAAACTGAGGAAAAAAGAGCAACATTATTCTAGCATCTGTTGTTGGTATAATTGTTGGTCACAGATTAAAGCCGAATATACTGTTTTTCATGAAATTTTATAAGCTTCAAATTTGGTCTGAAGCATTTTGTACGTATCTCTCATAGAAACTGAGAAAATTACAAAAAAGTGTGGCAAACCCGATTTTTTTACGAAAACTCTTAAGAAAGGCATAATTGAAATGACAATTTTTTAAAAACTTTCATTTCAAAACCGGTTCCACTGCAGGATCACGTACATATGCATATAAACTTTTGAAAAAATGTCGATATTATTTTTTCTAAAGTAATTTTATGTCATGTTTTGTAAAAAAAACTATAAATTATTAAGAAATTTTTAACATAAACAAATATCTAAAAGGCTATATCTCTGGAAGTATTCATCACAGAAGGTCAAATAAAAAATTATTTTAAAGATAATTTAATAAACTTCAAGAAACATGTGTATTTTTTTAAAAAAGATAACTCGGAAGTCCGCCATTTTGAGAAGTGTACCTAAAAACCGTTTCTTTTACGGATATCAAAAATACTATTAGTCGTATGCAAATCGGTCAAAAACCAAAATAATGAAAATTTAATAACCTTTCTATTTGATTTTAACCATTTTTTACGTAGGACTACTCATTTCCGACTTATATTGCGAGGAAATATTTATTCTCATAATTTCCGAAAGTCAAAATTTCATTTAAACCGTAATATTTCCAGAAATATTAGTTGCGCGGTATAACATAAATAATGCATTTTGTAGGTAATTTAATTCTCTTTCACTTTCATTGTATGCATTTTTTACTTTCGGACAGCCAGAACTGAGATATTTTGAAAAAACGCTCAAAGAAACAGCTCTTTCCTCATTTGGCCGATGCTTCAAAAAAATCTATCTCGGGAACTAATGGTCGTACGAAGTTCTACAAAGAACCAAATTGCGAGGAATTTTATCAGCTACATTTTCGCTCTGAATGTTCTTTCCCGTGAAACTAATAATTTCCGAGTTATTCGCAAAAAACCCATTTTTGTACTCTTTTTTTCAAGATGGCGCAGCCGGCTCACGCTCTATGTATGGGGACTTTTAGTATGTTTAAAAGAACACTAAAATGAACCTGTATACCAATTTCCAGCTTGCCGGCAATTTTTTCATCCAAAAATCTTAAATTTGACTGGGCTATATGAATTATTGATTTTATTGATTTTCCGTTCGACTGTCAGATTCGTTCTTGAACAGCTGGACCGTTCGGACGTGGGTCCGCGCTGTACTTTATCAATTCTACAATAAACGCTGAGATTGTTTCCTTGTTCAACCGCGGTGTTCCCTTTATTTCCGCGAGCGTCGGGAGTGAGTGCGCGAGAGTGAGCGAGTGTGACAGTGCGACTCGGGGAACGCAACAATATGATAAGGATAATGGGTAAGTATTTATCTTTATTTTTAAAATCTGTCCATAACGAACAATGATTAATGTCTCTATTCTTTATTTTTCAGTCGTTATTTCTGGATTTACCTGGCTGCTCTGGATAATGTCATCCAGTGGTACCTCGTCATCTGGGCTGTCATCCATGGGCATGGTAATATCTGCATCGCTGTTCGCCAATGGGTCGCTTGTCGGACTTAATGGGCCCGGTGTAGGCGGCCTGATCAACACCTCAGGTGTCTCCTTCGCCAGCTGCTTTACTTGCGCCTTTGTCTTTATCGGATCAGCTGTTGAGACGGCGTCTGCCTCGCTCGCTGACAGGCTCGTCCTTCGGGATGTCATGCTAGATGTCAAGGATGTTTTCGCAGCCGAAGGTAGAATTACCTTCGGTTGCAAAGTCACGTAAAATGTTTTTTGTTGATCTTTTTTTTGGAACGCAGTCCTAGAAAAAATGGTCTTCGACTTCATAATTATTTATTTATTTATTTATTTATTTACCTATTTATCTATCTATTTATCTATCTATTTATTTATTTATTTATTCATTTATTTATTCATTTATAAACGCGCGTCACGGAACATTTCAACGATATAAAGAAGAACGATCGTCAGCATTCTGTTGTCAGTAAGCACCGCGTCTCTCATGGCCACGAATTTAAATGGTCCGAAGTTGAGATACTTCACAAAGAAAAAAATACAAAAAGAGAGACATCGCTGAAATGTTCCTTATAAAGAAATATTCTGATACCATCAACCTACAGAAAGATACGGATAATTTAAATCCTATTTACGACAACGTCATCTCGTGTATATAATTTTTGTTATTCGACGGCGCCTGTTCCGTCAACCTTCGATTTAGACTAGGCACGACGCGACACTTTCAGTTCGTTTCTGACGTCCATCGCGTAAACATGAATTTTCGGTGCTGTTTTGTGATAATATAACTCAGCGAGTATGATACGAACCGGTGCCATTGGGAAACATTCTCTGCGTAATTAAAATTTTTATTCTTTTTTTCTTTTTTTATCTATGACTACTTACTTACCTTGTGACGAATTAATTTTTTAGCACTCTTGTGACTTTTCTATCAAAATCTCATAAACAGTTGACTGAGAATGGTTTAACGATGGTACATTTTCCTCATCAGGTACCTTCAATTGTTACACATGATTTTAATTCCTGTACATTCATTAATCTAACTTATTGACGCTGCGATTCTTATAATGTTGTTTGTAGATCACTTGAGAAGGACCCGAAGCCTGGGTCGAAACGTCGTGAAAGTTTTGTAATTTTTGCCAATTAGCAGTCAATTAAATATATGCACCTTTTTGTTGATTATCATTGGCGGAACAAACACTTATTTCTTGATATTTATTTATTTATTTTTATTTTATTATTATTTAATTATAACCTAAAGGTCGCCTCGTACCCACGTGATGGCCCCCTCCACACCGATGACGTCATCCCCCCTCCCCGCCGATATCCCCGCGCCGCCGAAATCCCCTTGCCCCGCACCCCGCGCGAGCACCACGCCTTAATCCAGAACCGGCTTACCTTATCTACTCTACAGTGTTTTCGTTTCGTGCAACGTTACGCGAGGTGCGCACCGTGTTCTGGTTGATTTCTACCTCTTGGAGTGCCCGTCGGGGGTCGGGGTGAGAAAGCGGAACGCACGGGGAATGCCGTGAGCGGTGGGCGAGGGGATGGTGTCGGCAGAGGGGCAGCGGACACGCGCGAGACGCGTGATCGCGACTACTTTCCTCCCTAGGACGGAAAGTGAGGCGGTGCCCCTCTGCCGACGCCATCCCCTCGCCCACCGCTTACGGCATTCCCCGCGCCAGAGAGAAACCTGAGAGAGGCCATCCCGGCCTTTTTCGTGGGGACGCATTTTCCGACGCGCCGCCTGAGAAAGTGCGCCTCAACTACGTCGTTTCGCTCGGTAACTGCACATGGTTTGCGTCCGTGCTAATGGTTCGTGTCCGAACTAGCCAGCTGGAGGGGATATGCTGGCCGCGGGGGCCGCGCTTGGCCGGCATATAACTTCGTTCTTTGGTCCACTGGAGCGGTCAGTGGATCGTCGCGTAGGGAACGGATAGGCTCCGTTAAAAAAGGCTCCGCCTACTGTAGCGAGAGCGTTTCGTGTACGCTGAGATGCAATTGCTTCGAAGCCATTGATACGGCTGCCATGGCTGTAAGAATGTTTGCAAACAGTACTGTTGCGTCAACAGAAAACTGTTGTATTAATTGTAATCTCTTTTTATCTCTGCTCTCTCTTCACATTTACTTTTAACGTAATGGCAAAATATCAGAGGCAAATAAATATACTTAATATTTATCAATAACATATACCATATGTGAAATAAGTGAAATAGGGATTCATATATCGCATTGAAGATCGATGCGGATTAATGTAATATCTAATGTTTTACAGTTTACACATAAAATGTTTACTTTTTAGTTTTACCTTTGCACGTCCGTAATGTAATAAACGTGCCAAGTTGCAAATCGATACGTTGCGACGTTTTTCCTGAAGAAAATCCTGAATGAAGGCTACTTTTTTACACGTTCGAAAGTAAAATGCTTCTTACAATTACTTAGTATCATGCATTTAACAATTCTTAATTAAACTCCAAGATTTTCAAGATTACATGCTGCTGCTTCTATCGGATTGTTAAAATGTATATGTCATCTAAATCGCGCAGAAAATTTTTCTTATATACGGATATGTTAGTGGAAAGTAAGGAAATTGTACGGGACTAGAGATTGTTTTCAACATCATTGTATATTTATCATATATTTACAACATATAGCAATAAAAATTATTAATATATTTGGGATCTATCGATTTCATGGGGCGCGCGCACGCGCGCGCGTTAGGATGAGGTATCGGCAATCATGCGCGTACAGTCGATCATACGCGACGCGACGTTCCTTCTTCTTTCTTTAGTTGCGGTGCGAGAACGACGTGCAGTAGGCGACGAGCGATTCTGTGAGTATCATAACCGAAAATAACGATATTTACATTGTCGTGGAATGCAGTGTTATCACAACAATGTAAACATTTAAACGCTTAATTATATATATTTGTCATCTGTTTCAGCAAGTAAAAGTACGGTGGCAGCGGTCACGACGCTGACGACAGCGACGACGACTTCGGCGGTCATGACGACTTCGGCGGTCATGACGACCCCGGTGGTCGTGACGACCTCCACGTTCACGATGCCGACGACGGCCGCGACGACCCCGATGGCCGTGACGGCCCCCACGGCCACAATGGCAACGACAGCAACGACGATCTCGGTGGCCGTGACGGCCCCCACGACCACGATGCCGACGACGGCCACGACGGCCCCCAGAATCACAACATCAACGACGACCCCGGCGGCCGTGACGGCGCCCATGGCCACGATGCCGACGACAGCAACGGCTCCGACGGCGACTGAGCCGATCGTATTGAACGTAAGTATGAAAATGTCATAATTTATTATTAACAATGTTAACACTTCGACGGTCGCACATATCACATGTGACGCATACGTGATAGCGTTCGACAAAGTGTTAATAATGAAAATTCACGTATATATGTATACGAAAATATGTCATTTTACTTAAAACATTTACTTTTTATTACAGCCTGAAACATTGAGCTCCTTAGTGCGGGCCGTAGATACAGCGATGCCAGGGAGAGGTAGAGATAGAGGCAGAGGCAGAGGTAGAAGAAGAGGCAGAGGCGGAGCTGGAGAAGAAAAAAAAACTCGGGAATTAACATTTACTATTATCCCAAATAACATGTGTACTACATTTGTAATACATACTTTTTTGATTGACTTTTAAATAAAGTAACAATCAATATATAATATATTTTATTTATGCGTAGCTGTTCCTCTGACTCCTAAAAATCCTTTCCTTCCTGAATTAATGAAATTAGTAATCTAAAAATCGGAATTTCTATATATTACGTTAACAAATTTTAATTTTTATGTTAATAAATATTTATTTCATTTTATTTACAATTTTTATATTTTTAAATTATATATAAATGTATATACATACATACATACATACATACATACATACATACATATATACATATATTTAAAAGGTAACGTAGCGCATCGTCGATTTGCCAACTCGAGACTTGGCACTCGGCGAGACACCGTACGCGATACCCAAAATGCGTGGCATCGTGGCAACGTCGCATAGCTGGCGCGTGCCAGAGCAGCTACGTCATAGCTCAAGAGAGAAGGAAACAGCCGAGACAGCAGATCGTATGTCTGTCCTTCTCTCCTCGCTCGAGGCTTGCCGAGCGCCGGGCCGGCCGAGCGCGGCCGCCGCGGCCAGCATATCCCCTCCAGCTGGCTAGTTCGGACACGAACCATTAGCACGGACGCAAACCATGTGCAGTTACCGAGCGAAACGACGCAGTTGAGGCGCACTTTCTCAGGCGGCGCGTCGGAAAATGCGTCCCCACGAAAAAGGCCGGGATGGCCTCTCTCAGGTTTCTCTCTGCCCGCGCGTTCCACTTCCTCACCCCGCCCCCCGACGGGCACTCCATGAGTTAGAATCCCCATAGCTATTCTACTTTTAATATCATTTGATTAACCCTTTTGGTACGGAGCAACCGGGACGCGAACGGGCCTCCAGTGGCTGGAGAGACTGGGACGCAAACGGCCCTCCAGTGGTCGAAGCACAGACATAGGAAGATATAGACCGAGCGTAAAGTGCTACTGTGGGCAAGAGGGCGTACGATCATGCGGGACGGGAGTTAAGTGTAAGTTCGACAAACTTCGGTTAGATTCGGAAACATTCGGACGCTCGTGGATGCTCGACAGCATACGTGTGTCGTGTATGTACACGGATGTGCCTTCGCTTTTCGTTTAGGTTATATGTATATTAAACTTATATGATTATATTTTACCAATTATTTGTTTAGATTCCCAAAAAACAATGACAGGCGACAAAAGTGACTGGAAGCGTTACACATCAATAATTATAATCCACCGAAAAGCGATAATGTATCAAATGAAATGACTTTTATTATGATGACAGCAGCAGATGTATATGATGGACAGTATATAAACCATCATATACATCTGCTGCTAATCTTAAAACGATCTTTTTTTCTGTATAGAAATAAATTACGAATTTTTAAAGAAATCCATCTTTTTCCTTTATTTTTATTCAAAATTTATTACAAATAGAATATTATAACAGTGTTTCTCAAATGACTATAAAATTGTTAATTATATAGTGTAGATAGATGTTTTGTGAACTTTTTCAGATTCTTTGTAATACTTTGAGTAGGGAAAATATGACAGACCTACGTGGGTACTGAGACAACGCTATTTTCCCTACTTAAAGTATTACAAAGAATCTGAAAAAATTATTCACAAAACATATGTATATATATATATATACATATGTTTTGTGAATATATTAGACCGTCGTAAGACAGGTTAGTTTTACCCTACTGATGACCAGTCATTGCGATAGTAATCCTGCTCAGTACGAGAGGAACCGCAGGTTCGGACATTTGGTTCACGCACTCGGTCGAGCGGCCGGTGGTGCGAAGCTACCATCCGTGGGATTATGCCTGAACGCCTCTAAGGCCGTATCCTCTCTAGTCAAAGGTGGCAATGATATCTCTAGAAGTCTCGTGAGTCGAAAGGCTCAAAACAATGTGACACACTACTAGGCGGCCGGTCCTCGCGGGCCGGTCGTCGCACGAGCCCGGTTTGCCGTACGGCGCCTCTGCCCGTCGTCGGGATCTCACCGCTTACGACGGCACGGCGTCTAACGGTCGAACATGAGTTTCGCGAGTTCGATGTCGAGACTCGGAATCGTCTGTAGACGACTTAGGTTCCCCGTATAATATATATATATATATATATATATTACTCCGTTATTATATGTAGGTATTTAATTTATTTTTGGGGTGGAGTTCCGAAAACACGGTGCACCTCCGATTTCGATGAAATTTTGTGAAAAGCTTCGTTTTGGATTAAAATGAAAGCCCTTAAAAGGAATTTTGGCGACTCCTATGATAAAGCCATTTTTTTAAGATAAAATGATAAAAAATATAGGATGTACAGGCGCTGAGTATCAGACCTTCTCTCTGAATGAAATGAAAGAGCAATACACAATAATATCTTTCAGAATAATAAAATATAATTATGAACAAAAATCAGTGGTTGTTTCACAGTGGAATATCGCATATAAGCAGCAGAAATTATCACTTTAAATAATATGCAGAATTCAAATCACATAATAAACATAAAATATGTAAACATTATAAGTAAGAGATCACATAATAATCATGAAATATAAACATTGTAGATAAGAAATCACATAAATTTAAAGAAACAGGAGAAATCAAAACATCCGAAAATAGTTCGCACAGTAATTACATTAAACTGAGATTTAATGATGATTTAATTTTCCTTGAGATAATTATTAATCAAACCAAACTCAAAGTTAGATAATGAATTTTATATAAAGAAGATTGAAAGACGTATTTATGATAATAGATTAAATAATAAATTATTACTAAAATGAAAGGAACTGGAAATTCACAAAAAAAAATCGATGAAAGGTTCCTTTGACCAGACCAGGTGTATTATATGTTTTTGTGGTCGCTGAACATGAATCTGAAGTCCGTTTTGCTCCATCACGTCAGGATTTTTTCCTAACCTCAAAAAACATGGCGGATATTGACGGATTTACTTAAATCTTGGTATCCAGGGGTTTTTAGGGTCGCTGATTACGAATTTGAAGTCAGATTTTCAAAATCCAAAATGGCGGCTCAAATATGGCGGTCGAATTTTTAAAATGATTTAATTTTTATGAAACTTGGTATCCAGGGGTTTTTAGGGTCGCTGATTACGAATTTGAAGTCAGATTTTCAGATTCCATGCACGTGAGGCCGAAACCCCGAATCTCAGATTTTTTTTCGTGTGTCTGCATCCAGGGCACCTCCACGTGGTGACGGCGGGCAACGGAGTTGTTCCGTGATCTGGCAAAGTCCCTGGATCACGCTCCGTATGCCGTCATGGTAGGCACACGAAAAAAAGTACGATGCAGGGAGACGGAATCCCAGTATCGGCTGGTCAGGATGGGAAAGCGGGTCCGCAGGCGTCGTCATCAAGCAACCGCAGCTCTACATTGGTGGGTAACTTGGCCTTTGATGAGTATAATGCTACAAGAAGAAAATTGTGCAAGAGCGTAGACAATTTCTGCGTTGTTTGCGGAGAATACATTGTCAGTAAGCTCAGAAAGAAATTCACAGATGTACTTAAAACTAGGTACAGGGAATTTTTTGGTATAGAAACTAGTGAAATAGAAAATCATTGGACTCCAAAAACGATATGTTTAAGATGCTCCTTGCAACTCAACAAGAAAAAAAACGAACGTTTGCTTCTCCAATGATATGGCGGGAACCAATAAATCATGAGAAGGATTGCTATTTTTGTTTAACGAGCATTTTCGGCCACAGCACAAAAACAAAATCTTCTGACTTTTATGCATCAGTCAAATCTGTGACTTCTCCTATCCTTTTCGACGCTGGACAAAATGATGAAAATAATATTACTACTGACGAAAATGAAAGTGCAATGGAAATGTCAACTGACGAAGTTCTAGCTGATGGTGACGCTAAGGATATAGAGATGAATGATGAAACATCAGAAGAATCAGAGGATGAGACTGATGAAAATCCCAATGGTTTTACTCAAGAAGAGTTAAATGACTTGGTCCGAAACGCAGGACTTTCTAAAGAAATTTTTGAACTGATAGCGTCAAGATTAAAGGAGAAAAATTGCCTAGCTCCAGGAACTCGTATAACTTTTTATCGCAGTAGAGATATTCAATTCAGAAAATATTTTACAGATACAAAAAATTTAGTTTATTGTAACAATATTGAAGGACTAATAAATGAATATGTTATTCCGTACGAAGCTAATGACTGGCGTCTGTTCATAGATTCTTCAACACAAAGTTTAAAAGCAGTCCTGCTACATAATAGCAACCAGTATGCTCCACTACCAGTTGGTCATTCAGTAGTATTAAACGAGGAGTACCACAACCTCCGTTTCTTACTGGAAAAATTAGACTATAATAAACACGCGTGGCAAATGTGTGGTGATTTGAAAATAATGACAATTTTATTAGGTCAACAAAGTGGTTTTACAAAATACCCATGCTTTCTGTGTCTATGGGACAGTCGAGCCCGCGACGAACATTATGTAAAAAAGGATTGGCCACTCAGAAAAAGTTTAACTCCGGGATCTAAAAATATCATAAAAGAGAGTTTAATCCCAACAAATAAAGTAATCCTTCCACCATTACATATAAAGCTGGGTCTTGTAAAACAATTGATCAAAGCGATGAGAACTACGGAAAGCAAAGCTTTTATGTACATCTTCGAAAAGTTTCCAAAACTGTCTGACGCGAAAATAAGAGAAGGCATTTTTAATGGGCCACAGATAAGAAAACTTCTGAAAGATTACGAATTTGAAAGAAGAATGACGAAGGTGGAGAAAGCAGCTTGGCGAAGTTTTAGAGAAGTTACAAAAAAATTTCTAGGAAATACAAAAGATCCTAATTACGTGAGTATTGTTGAAAATATGATAAAAAATTATAAAAATATGGGATGCCTAATGAATCTGAAATTACACTTTCTTCATTCACATATTGAATACTTTCCTGAAAATTTAGGAGATTTTAGTGAAGAGCAGGGCGAAAGATTCCACCAGGATTTACAAGATATTGAAAATAGATATCAGGGTGTTTGGGATGGCCACATGTTGGCAGACTATTGCTGGTCTTTGAACAGAGACACGCCAAACCAACATAAAAGAAAAGCACTACGGAGATCATTCGCAAATAAAAGAACTCGTTATCACTCTAAGAGTCAAGTCACATAAAACATCTGTTTACAAAGTCATAAGCTCATTTAAGAGTAGTGAGAGCCGAGGGGACTCACATAAATCAAGCACCCCGATCAGTGAGAGGCAAGGGGACTGACGTTAATTACACACCTCAAACAGTGAGAGGCAAGGGGGCTCACTCAAAACAAGTACCCCGAAGGAGAAAGAAATCTACCACGTCCACGTCGTTTTCTCTGGGTCATGCTGAGAGTAGAATAAGACAATATTTACCTCTTTGGAAAGTTTCTTTTATTTAAGAATCTGAATTCTAAGGTGTTGATTTGATGACAGATTCGAATTCAGTGACCTCAAAACATGATATTACCAATTTTATCAAGTTCCGGACCTTTTAACCATTCTAGATGCCATATTTGATTCGCAATCTTGGATATTAAAAATTTGACAACAGATTTGGATTCAACGACGCCAAAAACGTAATAATGTACGATTTTATCGAACTTTTCTCTTGTTTTTCGAATATCGGTCCGTCATATTGAATCCGCCATTTTGAATTTTGAAAATTTGATGTCAGATTTGGATTTAGCGTCCCCAAAAATCTCTGTACGGACAATTTCATCGAGTTCTGAACATTTTTCAAAATTTTGACCGCCATATTGGATCCGCCATTTTGAATTTCGAAAATCTGGCTTCAGATTCGTAATCAGCAACCCCAAAAACCCCTAGATACCAAGTTTCATAAAAATTAAATCATATTTTAAAAATTCGACCGCCATATTTGAGCCGCCATTTTGGATTTTGAAAATCTGACTTCAAATTCGTAATCAGCGACCCCAAAAACACCTGGATACCAAGATTTAAGTAAATCCTTCAATATCCGCCATGTTTTTTGAGGTTAGGAAAAAATCCTGACGTGATGGAGCAAAACGGACTTCAGATTCATGTTCAGCGACCCCAAAAACATATAATACACCTGGTCTGATCAAAGGAACCTTTCATCGATTTTTTTTTATGGTCCTGTATTAATTCCCAGTTCCTCCCAAATAATCAATAAGCTCTGCCTACCCTCACCTTTGATACCAACTCATGCTACAGATTCTAAACACGATTCATGATATAGATTCTAAACATAGGAAGATCTTCATAATTCTACAGGATGTTATAAATTGAATATATATTGTTTGTATTGAATAATTTTATGTTTTTATCCTCCCCCACAGGCAGGGGTGGGTGGGGGTGGACCTCGGTTCGCGTGGAAAGTGTATGCGTGAAGGCACTCCGAGGCAGTAGGTTCCGCCCCCCTGCGGGGGCTCCATATCTTTTAAACTAGACACATAGTGTGCCTTACAAAGTACATGCGTGAACTTTTCACGCGTGGAAAGTTGTAAACCCATGTGACATCTCGTTTCGCGCGAAAAGTGTATGCGTGGAGGCAGTAAGTTCCCCCCCCCCCCCGCGGGGGGCTCTACCTCCAAAAAAACTAACCTTTCTATATAAAAACTCGAAAATTTTATTTTGACCATTTTTCCAAAAAATCGCTCTTTAGCAGCTTGAAAGCGATGCTGCTGATTACGAATATCATAGTTAAAGTGCGATTTTCTCAATATTTTGGCCGTAATATGGATTTTACGATTTTAGTAATAAATGTCTCCTGCCGACCCTTAAAGTGTCTATATAATATCGAAAGAATTCTTGTACAGAGACTCGTTGTAACGCGCACGCTCGCTACCGACCGACGACTACTACCCGTCGTTTCACCTACGGTCTCGGCGGCAGCGATCACGCAGTACTGCCACCTTAAGTCTAGAACCTTTTTAACATCCTCCCACCTTTAGATATTCACGTTTCACAAATTGAGTGAATATCTAAAGAAGAAATAGAACGAAATACAGATTATAATTTTTCAACTCATTTAACAGTGCGTCCACTTCTAGTTTTGTAAGGGACGATAGAAACATTTTCATCGCTTAAATCCACTTCGCTAGGTACTTGTTTTAACTCGTTAATACTTTGGTGTCGAGTGACTATCTTTGACTTAACTCTCTTATCATAAACTTTACGTAACTCCTCCGGATCCACATCAACGTCTACCTCTAAACAATACAATCTCTAAACAGGTCGCACCAATTGTCCCGTCGCAGTAATCAAAAGCACGACCCTTACAATCCCGTCTTTTCCCGGGAAAAGTTCTATTACTCGGACCATTCGAGCCTCTTTGAACAATTGTTACCAATAAGTACGATATCACCAACTTTTATCTGACGATCATCGGTTAATTTCTTGGCCGATGAATACTTTAGCTGCCCGAGATACTCTGATCTAAACCTTTTACGCAACTCTTCTTTGAAAAATTAGCGATACTTAAATCTGATCTGCCCTTCAGTTTCTCTCTATCGATGAAGTCACAATCGGGTAAACCTACTTCACGTATCTCTTGAAGAAATAAATTAGAAGTAATGAGAGTAAGATCTTGAGAATCGTCAGACAAATATGTCAAGGGTCGAGCGTTAATCACAGATTCGCAATCGCATAAAACTGTAACCATTTCTTCATAACTTAAACACGCTTAACCAAGTATTTTTCGCAACATACGTTTCAGAATTTGAATTAATCGCTCCCACCATCCTCCCCACCAGGGAGCACTTGGTGGATTAAATTTTCATTCCACTTTTGGCACTAGACTAGACTCCAGGATCTTTACCCAATCAATTTGTTTCAGTAAATTACTAAAACCTTCGAAGTTAGTTCCATTATCACTATAAACTGAACTCGGTCGTCCCTTTCTGGCTACAAATCTACGGAATGCCTCCATGAACTTATCGGTGGATAAAGACGACACGAGTTCTAAATGTACCGCACGATACACTGCACATGTAAAAATACAAACCCAGGCTTTCACTTCGTTTTTCAGATACACCGGACCTGCAAAGTCTACTCCCACAATCTCGAACACTCGACGTCGCGAACGCGATTCATAGGTAAAGGAGCAGTTGCTACCGTCAAAGGTTAAACATTCTGTCGTGCGCAGACGACATATTTTCTCACGATACTACGTGCAACTTTTCGGCCGTGTATTATCCAATATTCCTCTCTGAGAGCATTAAGCAATGCGTTGACATGAACATGTCCTAAACGCGTGTGAAATTCGAGAATCATCATTCGAACTAGTGGGTTTTCTCCCAGTAAGACTATTGAATAACGAAATGAATAGCTATCATCACGCTCTAATATTTTCGATTTCATCCGGATCAAACTATCTTCAGCGACAAAAACATTCATATTACGCAATTGTATGTCGTCAATTCCGTTAAACGACTCTCGCTGTATGATTGACAAAATAGTCTTTTCGGCATCATTGATCTCATCGCTCGTTAACTTCCCAGCTAGCCTATCCTGTTTTCCCGATTTGTACAATTTGTAATTAGTAACAAACCACTTTATACGAGCAACTGCTCCTACTACAGTACAAAAATTAGAAACATTGGGAACATAGAAAGGCTGAATCTTTGCAATACGATTTATCTGTGACATTTCTGACACAATTTCTGAATTTAAGATTTGATCCGTCATCTTGGCAGTCTTACGTATTTCATTTTTTATCTCGTCTTCATGATACACTACTTTTTGAAATCGGCCACTCACTTTTGAAATCGAGCAATAAATAAATTGCTCGACTTCGGTCATCGTGCTTAAACTTGTTACGCAGTTGTCTACGTAAAAACTTTCCATCAACTTAGTGAGATTCTTATCTGCGTTCCTAAACATAGATTTAATTCTTTTGTTAGATAACAGTTTCTTCAAATAATAGTTGATCACCGCTCCTAAAAGAAAAGGACTACATGACACACCAAAAACTACTCGGCTATGTCGATAAACAATTATTTTCCCAAGTTCGTCATACCATAAGAATCTCAGAAAGTCTCGATCTTTTTTAGTCAAGCCTATTTGCAAGAATGCTTTTCTAATATCAGCTACGACCCCAATTCTTTCTGCGCGAAAACGCAATAAAATGGTAAAAACAAGTTCAATTAAATTGGGTCCTTTTTCTAGACAGTTATTAAGAGATAGAAAGTTCTTACATTTAGCAAACGCATCGAATACTGGTCTTAAAGGAGTGGTACTGCCCACTTTAACGACGCCTCTATGTGGTAGGTAGTGCGCCTCCTGGTCGATTTCATCGTCTGGTACCACCTTGATGATTCCTTCCGCTAACCAGTCGCTGAATACTCGATCGTATTCGTCGTACAACGCTGACGATTTCAGCTTCTTCGTAGTCGTGATTAGCCGCTTCTCTGCAAGCTCCCTGTTGTCCGGTAAACTGGGATGCGTTTCGACCCACGGGAGACATACTTCGTATCGTCCTTCCATATTGACAGTGACTGTTTCCTCGAAACGCCGTAGAACCTCATCATCGTGATCTTTGCGAGATTTTTCCATAACTGGATCGCTAATGCCAATTACATCTAGTTCCCAGAGATCAGATACACAGGCTTTACGCTGAAACATAGAAATAGCCTGCTCTGCGAGACTATCCATAGCATATTTCGGAACCTGGGCCATCAGTGTCCAGCCGAGACTCGTCTCAACTGCTGCCAAACCACACTTAAGTTGTTTAGTACGACCGGCCATTAGTTTTCCTGCTATATCTGCCCCAATGAGCGTAGTCGCATTTAGTCGGTCCATCAGTGAGTTGTATGAGTTGTATCTCCTTCAATTCGTCCATCCATGGCTGCTTTTCCCACAGAGGAATTTCTGTGCATATTTCATCTTCGTCAAACACTTTGAAGTTGCACGAATAGCTGTTGCCCAGACTACACAAATGAACCACATACTTTTTATGACTCTTGACTGCAGACGTGACGTTGCCGAAAAGCGAGTGTTTGAGCTTGTGTTCACTGATCAATTCGTATTTCATCTGACAAATAATGTCCTTAGTAGCGTAAGATTGAGTGGAACCTTGATCGAAAAACAACCGCACTACACGCTCTTCCTTGCCATTACGAATTTTGGCATGTAATGTCTGTAAAATTACGTCCGCTTCTCTAGTTTGGTTGGAGTTCGACAGTATTTTTTCTTTACCATCGTCTGCGTTGGTTGACACCGTCACATCCCCTCGGCTGTTTATATCGGGGCACATTAACACCACGTGCCGGCGACTGCACATCGCACATTTTTAATTACCATGACACACGCGACTCTGATGACCGATTTTTAAACAGTTAAAATACGCATTCTTTCGGTAAAAGCGATTTTTTCTCGTCCAATGTCATTTTTCGCGCTTTCTCACACTTTACACTCGCGTGTTTATTTTCACAGAATACACAGTCTATCGGTTTATTCGACTTTCCCTGTGTGTGTAGGCTTATAGCGGACGGCGTACTTTTTGCTTGATCCGAGCGTTGTGTTTTAATGTTTTGCATTCATCATTCTTCAAATCAAAACCGTGCATTGCGATGGATATTCTTTCTTCATTCTCTACTTCGGATCGTAGGAACTTGATCAGCTGTGTGAGTCGTTCTTTTCTTCGGTCCCCATCTGCCACGACCGGCACTGGATGACGCTGCCAAGCACGTAAAAGTTCCTCGGGCAGCGAGGACTCGACAAGCGGGAGTAACATGGCGCCGCACTTATCCGACGTTACCCCGAGCGATTCGAGAGCTCTTAGCTGAGCCTCTATCTTATCATACAAACTAGACAATGGGATTCGATCATCCGGTTTCATGACATTTTGGATAAGTAGCTTGAAAAGCTCGCGCACGTACACTTCCACAAGCACTTCGTCCTGGCCGAAACAATTCTTTAAACTCGCAATCGCACCATCATAATTCTCTTCGATGGGAAGAAAACTGCCGACTAGCTCAGCTGCACGCGACTGTGCTGTCATCGCCTGTAGGGGATATTGGAACTTGTCTCCTTTGTTGATGTTGGCATTCTCGTGTATCTTCTTGAATTGTGACCAGAAGGGCAGCCATTCCTTCACGTCCCCGCTGAATTTTCTAAGTTCGATTTTAGGCAATTTTATCATAGGTTGGGCGCTGACGAGATGTGTGTTATCGGCTATCGAGTTCGCAGTATTGTTCACGTCATTGTTCGCAGTGGTCGGTAAATGTGTCATGGCAGCCATCCGTGCACGTATATATTTGCGCTTGTACTCGTCGTTGCTCGTCATCTCCGCATCAATTGTCTCTGTCTTCACATTTTCTGTTTCTATTAAGCACGTAATATAGACCGAATTGGCGTCTTCTAACGCCTTGTTCTTGTCTTCGAGAACTTGTAGAAATACTTGTAGTTCGGCTAAATCCGCGGCGCCTGCATTCGCATCCGTTAGAACCAAGTCGTTTAACGCGCGCGTAAAAGCCATTTGCATTACGGTGCGTGTCTTCCTTGCAGCTTCCATCTTGAATGCGCGATTTCACACCCGACACAATCCGACGATTATTTTTTACTCACAGTCCTGTCACGGTCGCCAAAATGTTATTAATCGAAGGATAATCGGGATAAAGGTGGTGAACGAAAGGACAATTATTTCAGAGAACTTAAAGTGTCTATATAATATCGAAAGAATTCTTCTACAGAGACTCGTTGTAACGCGCACGCTCGCTACCGACCGACGACTACTATCCGTCGCCTCACCTACGCTCTCGGCGGCAGCGATCACGCAGTACTGCCACCTTTAGTCTAGAATCTTTTTAACAATCAGGCTATTTATAATTCTATTATATTCTTCAGTCTTTTCTACCCCTATTTCATATATAATTCTATAAGATTTGGTTGATTAGACCTAGCTTTTTACGCGATTAAAGGTCCATATACAAAGTCCATATATGAACCATGTAACCTGAACTCCCAAAATCAACATCGATTTGACATTTCGTCGATTGTAAAACCCCACTTGTGCTACTAAGCTAACTTTCTATCAATTCATAAAAAGATTAAAATTAAAAAAAATGTGCAAATTAGGAACTTACACATTGCTTCCTCATCATTACAGATCGCTACCATTGCTCCTATTTTATTTCGCTCATAAAGCTTCCTCTATAAAGAAGCCAAACTAATAAATACTAATAATAATTAACTCATAAAACTATCTTTATTGCTTATCCCCGCAGGGTTTGCAAGTCGTTTTTATAAGGAACGTTACCCAAACCTTTACACCACTACTACCCTTTCTCCTCTCACTTTAACCCTTTGGACCAACGGCTTAACGTCTCTTTCCGAAAGACGGAGCCCAGTTTGCTCCGCACAAGAGCCTATCTTGCACGGAGGGGCGCAGCTTCGGAAAAACATTCCATGTTTACATGGCTCTAGTGGACTCGAACCTGGTTCCTCAGATTACGAGTCTGGCACTCTACCATTAGACCACACTGCCGCCTAATAATAATTATTAATGCATCGAATAAAATACAAGCTTCCTCATAAGAGGAGCTTTGTGAGCGAAATAAAATAGGAGCAATAGTAGCGATCTGTAATGATGAGGAAGCAATGTACAAGTTTCTACATTTTTTTGATAAAAATGCTAGATTTTCGAAAAGTATTTAGTAATCAAAGCTGGGATTAAATTTAATTAAAAAATATATTTTAATCGTATTAAGAAATACACATCTACAAATAATTCTCGTATTTTTTAGTATATCGATCTGTATATAATATGATACAACTTTTTATATCTTAAAATAATTATAAAAACTATCTTAAAGAGAGGATTTCTCAAATTAGGATAAAAACTTTCATTTACATATGTAAATATCTTTACATAATACTTCATTTGGTCAATGATGATGTCCAGTTGTAATCAAAGCAGGTAAGAATGATCCTATTACTAAGAATAATATTTCTTTAACTTTAAGTCCAGTCGTAGAGAGCGTCGTACCCTCGCCGCTTGGCACATGCGAATAATTACTGCTTCGTGTCATCAATTCTGGCAAAACATGTACAGTGGCTACATAAAGGAATGTTCCAGCACTAAACAACATAGCCAAACCAGTTGCATTGACACTGCTCAGTGTTTCTTTTCCTTCCTGAAACGATACAAAAGTTATAATTAATATTTATAATTCAAAAATTATTCTCTATAGTACAAGAAATGATAATGGAAGAATTATAAATTATCAGTTATAATAATCTCTATATGTATAAAAATGAATGTATGTATGTATGTTTGTCCGCTATGCAAATGTATAGTTTTCAAATTAGAACAACCAAATTTGGTATACTATCTCGTGATATTCTAACTTAGACCATAGACGTATTTTGAGAACCGCATCATTACCGATTTTTTGGGAAACCGGTTCCAAAATTTTTCTAATGTCTGTCTGACTGCGAACTACTCATTCATTAATGGACCGATTTTCTGGAAACCGGTGCCAAAATTTGTCTAATTTTTCGGGGATGGTGTCGATAAAGAATAAATTAATATGAGAAAATAAAAATAAAAATTAAAAAAAGTGGCCCTCATACCAAATTGTCTAAAAAAGGTCCCTTTTTTCAAAAAAAAAATTTTGGGGGGATAAATATTCGGGGAAAACATCGTCTACTGTCTAATAAATTAGCCCGTAGAGGGTTTTGGGAAGGGGTCAAAGTGAGGGGAAAAGGTCTGCTGGGAAACAATGTTTATTAGCATCAGTTGCGTTTAGAATTTGATGATCAATTTAATTTGTGATATTATTATTTTACTCTCACAGTTTTCAAATTAGAACAACCGAATTTAGTATATTATCTCATGATACTCTAACTTAGACTGTAGAGGGTTTTGGGAATGGGTCTGAGCCCGGGGACAAAAGGCCCCCATACAAAATTGTCTAAAAAAGGTCCCTTTCTTGAAAAAAAATTTTTTTGGGGGTTATATTACTATTCGGGGAAAAGAAGGAAGAGCTTTTGAGCTCGCGCGAAGCGCAGGCGAAAAAGCTAGTTGATTATAATAATTAATAATTATTATAAATAATTAAAAATGTAAAATTTTATATAATAAACAGAGAAAGACGTTAGATCGGAAAACATAAATATAAGTAACGATAAGCGGGAACGTTAAAGGCAAGACACAAACAATAATTATTAACGTTAAACCGATCGAGACGTGACGAGCGACTTCTCGAAGGACACGAAGTCCGGAGAGGAGAAAACTATCGCGAGATCCCGGGGACAGAGAGACAAGCATTTGACACTGCGACTCGCTAGGGTAAAGACGTATCCGCGTGAACTGTAAATACTTAGAAACTTTCGTGATTAAAGACAGTATTAAGAGACAGATTTGAAGAGATCAATCAATTAATCCTTTCACGCACGACCTATTCCCAAACTACCATGACTGTCTTTTATATGTCACATATGAAAGTTTACCTCGATGTTTACAAACCGCGTTCTGAATGTCCTCATTCAATTTCCATACATACTTTAGAAAGATTTCACCAGCAATCGTTCAGTTGTCATTATACTACCAGCGATTGTAAATCTATTTGGTGATTACACAGTTACGAAGTATCGTGTTGAAAATGTCAACGCATACTCAAATCAAAAGAAATGATTAATGCAGATATACATTTTATGTATGGTCATGGTAATGGAAATGCTGCAGCTGCGCAACGTCTTTACGCAAAAAAATTTCGTAATCAAAGAGTTCCCTCACATACATTTTTTTGTCTTTACCCATGTCTTTGTAAATCAGGTTCATTTGGAACTCGCCATCGGGACTCCGGAAGGCCTAGATCTGTATTGTCATAGAACGCTTAGGAGATTTGCATTTTAAGGGCAGGAAAATTCCGAAACCAATGTAAGAAAAATATCCAATGCCATATAAGTTAGTGCTCCTCTTGTCTGAAAAACACTTCATGAGCAGTTACTTTATCCATACCATATCCAACGAGTGCAAGTATTCATTCCATCGGACTATTAAGCAAGAGTACAATTTTCGGTAATTATTCACTTTAAGGGAAGCACCTCCGATGACCTTGATTTTCACATATGTTGTCAAGGACACGACCCTGAGTAACTTTTCCTTATAACTTAATCATCGCTCATTGCTTATTTAAAAGTTATGAACAAAAAAGTTTGAGAAATATAACAGTTTGTGTCAATGTTAAAGAGAGTAATTTGCTGATATATGTGTATAGACAGTGCACATGTAGGCGGGAGAAAAGCCCTCCCCCGCAGGCAGGGGTGGGTAGGGGTGGACGTTGGTTGGCGTGAAAAGTTAAAAACCTCAACCGTACAATAATAGACCTCGTTTTGCCTTATAAGCAGGATTGGGGTGGGGTGGGGTGAACCTTGCTTCAATCTAATCAAAGGTCTATTATTGTACGGTTTAGGTTTCCAATTTTCCACGCGAACCGAGGTCCACCCCCACCCCCCCCTGCTTGCGGAAAAAGGGCAGTAGTCCCTCCCCCGCCTACATGTGTACTGTCTATACACACATATCAGCAAATTACTTCCTTTAGCACTGACACAAACTTGTAAATTTCTCAAACTTTTTTTGCTCATAACTTTTAAATAAGTAATAACCGACAATTAAGATGTAAGGAAAAATTACTCAGGATTATGTCCTAGACAACATATGTCAAGGCTATTAAAATCAGTGAGGTCGCCCTTAATCTCATTGTGCGGTTCGGGTTTTCAACTTCCACCGAGGTCTATCTCCACTCACCCCTGCTTGCGGTAGCCTCTCCTTCGCCTATATGTGTACTGTCTATACACGTATATCAATAAATTACTTCTCTTAACACTGACACAAACTGTTATATTTCTCGAACTTTTTTTGTTCATAACTTTTAAATAAGCAATAATCGACGATTAAGTTATAAGGAAAAGTTACTCAGGGTCATATCCTTGACAACATATGTCAAGGTCAAGGTCATCGGAGGTGCTTCTCCTAAAGTGAATTATTACCCAATATTCGCAGTGGCTACTCGGAAAATATACACTGAATCCAAATGGCAAAATGTAGAAATGGCGAATAAAAAATGGCATTCTTGACATGTAGTTTTGTATGTGGGATTGCATCATTCAAATATTTTATCAAAATGAGTCTGAGCGGGCTTTTTCAGACATGCTGATTACGAATCCATTAATTAAATGAAAAAATCTAACATGGCGGGTTCAAGATGGCCGATCCAAAATGTTTGTATTACCAGAATAAAATCAGGTAATTAATTTATTTTATAGAGCACTTGACGTTCAACGCCTTCAATTATTATATGTAATAAAACTCAATATATGTAATAAAACTCAATAACAAAAACAATTTAAAAAATTTATCAACAGAAGCATTTCAAGTTAACATTTCAAGTTGCTCGGCCGCAGTGAGCAGCAGCATGTGGACAGTGACTATAGTCACTGTTCGGCCGCAGAGAGCAGCATGTGGACAGTGACTATAGTCACTGCTCGGCCGTAGCGAGCAGTATAATGGACAGTGACTATAGTCACTCTCCGTACTGAAAGGATTAATATCAATTATAATAAAAAAAAACCTTCGCAATGCATCCGATTCATGAAAAATTTTAGCGTGGTATCAGAATATTTGGTTTTCACAAGAAAATTCAATGTAAAATCAATGTTTCCCGCATTTCTAGGATGTAAGACTGTTTTTTCTTGTTCATGTGGGTCCCAAACAACAACTTTTTACGGTCAACTAAAGTTCCACAGGAGCCAAAATTCGGACTTTTTTAACATCCTCCTTTCCATAGTAATCATGTATGGGCATTAGAAAGAGAAAATCCTCATGTATTTATTCAAACAAACCACCAAAACCATTTTTCGTTAAATATTTAGATGGGCATTATAAAAGATCACCAATTTAAATCTCTTGAATTTTTTTATGGGAATATTTGAAAAGCATAGTTCATTCTTCGCCGATAAATGACTTAGAAGTGAACTTCCAGGGTGCTTGTCAAATAATCCGACAAAAACCTAGAATTTTCAAGAAAGTTCGCGACTCTGTAAAAAGAAGATGCCAAGCGTGCATTGAAATGGAACAAGAACATATGAAACACTTGTAAAAAATCGCTACTAAGTCAGTCATGGTAGTAATACAAAATTGTTTATATTTCTGAAACGATTGAGTTTTCGATCTATCGAGACGAATATCGTGAACGAGAGTATTGGCCAACGGTCAGACCTCACATGTAACGTGCAGGAAAGCCAAGAGGACAGAAGGAAAAGAGAACAACGGGAGCAGAAGATGTCAATGTATGTGTGGTTTCAGCATCAGTGTATATTTCAGGCGAAACCGTGTACATACAGCGTGGAAACCGCGGAACTGCGTAACCAACGAAACGCGACAACGACAGAACGCGACTTAAGATAATTAATGCGACTTAAAACTACGACGCGGGACTTCAGACTGCTGACGTGACACGATATGACTGGCTAGTGGCTACGACTAGCGACCGACGACAAACACGAAACCGGCGGGCGAACAACGACCGACGCGCAAGAACGACGCGCGAAACATCATGCACTTACTCGCACGCCACTCTCGACCAATCAGAACGCGCGTATTACTAGCGGCACTACATCGTGCAGATACCTGCGCTCTCACGCGAGTAATCCTAGGCGAATTAACTGCTGCGCACGCAACATGTACATGATCGCAAGGTCGGTATGGAAAATGACTACAGACATCTATATATTACTGGGCTGCTAACTTCTTATGTATAAGGGTCTGGTAATCCTTATGTACAAAATGAGTATATAAGAGCATCCTTTCCGCGCATGCGCTTGATGCGTATATACTATCCCAAGAAGCGTCAATGCGCGTATTGGGATCTGACATTTGTCGCCATGACATCTGGTGGTCAAAAGTGAAAGCACTCAGGGCTCACAGATCTCGTGGCATTGTACAGGCTTGACGTGCGGTCGTACTGGCTTTGCGTTGTATTTTTATTAATATGGATGAATTTTCTCCGCGTTGTAAATCTACGAGCAGAATTAAGTATTTAGGTCGCGGTTGTGGAAGTAAGGTTAATAGTATAAGGTTGATATATAATTTAAATATTCGATTTCATCGCTTTCCCAAGCCCAAAGAGTGCATCGTACATGTCAAAAATTATTTTGGCAATTTAGAGAAAATTGATCATTTCAAAGCCTGGAAAAATGCATTGAAAATGGAGAAAGTGACCTCTTATATGAGAGCGTGTTCACTGCATTTCAAGAAAGAGGATTATATACTGCCAGGTAAGTTAATTTTTGACAGGAAAAATTAGTTTGAGATTTTGTTTAACCTAAAGCATCGTGAATGTGTAAATAATACATTTTCAATAATAATTAACGGTGAATAATTTGATGATAGATGTTGCAAAAACGAGACGCTTGAAGAAAACTGCTGTAAGAAGTTTGTAAACACAGAGCCACACTGCTTTACAGCTCACAACATCACTTCTCATGTTTTGTTCATTTATTTCACATTTAATTATATGTCCTGCTTTTAAAACTCTTTCGTCTTCAATAAACTTTCTCTGCGCAGGATTTGCACCAGCCCAATCACAAATATTTTCCATGGATATTTACATTTTAATAACAGACTATAACACAGCATTTAAAGCCCACCAAAACTGTGAGCCGATCGGCGCCATATTGATTAAACCTCGCCTTCATGTCAGATCCGAATAACGTGCTTTTAATGCGCGTACAATTGAATTGGCTTCAAAACCACATTAAGGCTGCGTTCGGAAACGCTACCTGAGGGTAAACTCGGGTGAGTAGTGGTGGGGGCAGGACGTATCCCGGGTGTAAGTAGTTTCCGAACGGTAAATAAGTAATAAGACATGGCGGACGAAAGGCAATCCCGAAAAAATATTATTGTATCCTGTGCATGACTGCTGGACAAGAAATAATCAGGATAGCTTTAGATAGTTTATATCCAGATAGTAATGATAAGCCGCTGAGTGCTGCTGAATGCTTCTACAGCTTCTACTTCCTTTTAATAAAATTATAGTGATGCAATCACCAAATAGCGATGACATGATATATTTTTTTATTTAAAATTATCGGTTATTACTTTACAAAAAGAGTGTAAAATATATCGATTGCTTAAGCAACTGTTAAGATATATCTATTACGTAAAATAAATTATTAATTAATATAAATAATAGAAAAACATAATCGTAATTAGCGTCAAGATATTATTAAATGTAAATAAAATCTGATAATAAATTAGCGGTAGGCAATAGAATATAATTAACCCTAGAAGGACTTTTTCGGGTCTGAGAGATCCAGCCAAATTTTCGAGAAACTGGCATCGCGGGGTTATTGACATTATAAAGATAGCCCTATGGCATAAAAAAAACTTTGGTCCTTTCCCTACCATTTGCCGCTAGGGGGACCCTGCGTAGTCGCTACGGAACAGTGCGAACATAAGTAGCATCGAGTCTCAAAGATCCAATTGTGTACGACTCGGTCGAAATTCGAAAGTAAATATATGCCTCTTTTTTTGCTAGTTTGGTACAAAATAAGTAGTATTGAATAAATATTAACGTTTTTGTTAGTTTTTCGATATTAACAATTATTTATTGGTTTATAAGTATGACTTTGATATTAAAATGTTTTAAAAAATGTGTGTACACACACACACACACACACACGCACACGCACACGCACACGCACACACACACACACACACACACACAAATATCACCACATAATGGACAGCTTGGTACCCTACAACTTTTGTGCAAAACATTTCTTCCAAAAACGTCATCTTTCCAAGATAATCCAGTGTCCCGATCTTTTTGTTACAGCCTTTATGCAAATGTCGGATCGTCCGATAGATGGCATCCGATGAGATCCGTTTCTCATATTTGAAATATGACAAACAATAGTATAAGAACGGTATATAAATCAAGTGTACGGTACAACTCATCGAATATCAGTTGTATCGGAGTCCACGCTTATACTTAATAAAGTGGCACACAATTTTGAATCGATATATTTATGCCATGGTTTTATAGCATTTTACATCCCTTCATGATTTTTAATTATATCTGGTCAGATCTGGTTATATCTGTTCAAATCTGGCCAAATAGAGACAATTTGCAGATCAAATTATATCTGGCCAGATCTGATGAACCAGATCTGGTCATATCTCGACAGATCTAATTCTTTTTTCCCAGGAGATTAGATCAGAGCTCGGCACTCTGCCTAGCGCTATCCTTCTTACCTCGTCGTCCCGCGCGGTCTATGAGCCGCTGGAGGCTCAGGCGCGTATAATTTGTAAACAATAGCTTTTTATGTCACCCATGAAGTACTATTGTTGATAAGTTTTTTTTCTTTTTAAGTGGTATCCCCAGTAGGCCTAATCCACTGATAACTGAAACGACCCTTTAACTAATTGAATAGAAGCAGAATTCAATAATTAATGAAATAAAGAAAATTCAGGCTGACTGTCGGGATCTTTTACAGGCGAGAACGGGAACATCGATCTGCATATTGCATGTCGGTAATCGATTGACATCGGCAACAATTCTTCACTCCGTTTTAGGCGACTTGCTACGTGCAATATGCAGATCAATGTTCCCGCTCTCGCTTGTAAAAGATCTCGAAATCTGGCCTGAATTTTTTTTATTTCAATAATTATTGAATTCTGCTTCTATTCAATTAGTTATAGGGTCGTTTCATGCAGTGAATTAAACCTACTAGGGATACCATTTAAAAAAAAGATGTGTCAACAATAGTACCTCATGGGTGACATGGAAAGCTATTGTTTACAAATTATACGCGCCTGAGCCTCGAGCGGCTTGTAGACTGCGCGCGGGACGACGAGGTAAGCGGGATAGCGCTAGGCGGAGCCAGCTAAAAATCGGCTGAGTTCTGGATTAGATCCTAGATATGATACAAGATATATTTCAAATAAGGATCAGTTGAGCATTAAAAAAAAACAAATTTTAAAAAATGTTATTACTGATAAAAAAACATCAACTTTACTTTTCTACATAGTCATTGCTTCTTCTAAACATAAACCACTTCTTGTGAGATACTATTTTATATCTATTGCGTAAAAATAGCGCTTGGAAGTTTAGCCAATTCAATACCGCTACTTTTAATTTCTATTATTTTTGAACCGCTGAAAACTAGCTTCTTAAGAAGCTAAAGGAAAATATGGGATATGTTAGAAAAAAATTTTTTTTTGCAATAATACAAAATGTGTCACACTGCACAGGGCAAAAAAATTCAATATTTTAACAATATATAGAAATTTTTCGAGTACTATCTATACAGCTTGAACATTATACCGAGTAATTTTCAAGTTCCCTTTTATAAGTCTCTTAAAAAGTAGTTTGATAATGGTTTGAACAAAAGTAACAGTACTGAATTGGCTAAATTCCCAACTGGTAGATCTTTATGTAGAGAACATTAAAAAGTTGGTGCTCCGATACAAAAAGTATTTGGAAGAAACTGATAATTATGTAGAAAAGTAAAATAAATATGTAGATATTTCTCTACCAATAATACAATTTTTTGACGTAGAACTACGTCTTTCCCGAAGAGGGTGGGGTAACTTCGGGTGCACAACTGCAACGTTTTCTTGTAACGAAAACATGCAACACTAATATTTCTCGAAAAGTAATAAAGGAAAATATACTTTATTGTAATGTTTTTGAAAGCTCTCAATATGGGCTAAATGCTCTTGCAATTTATTTTGCTGGTTCTTTAAAACTGATTTTCTTGATATGCCAATGTGTTCAGAATGTTCTAAAACGTCGAAAAATCATAATTTTTAATAAATGTTTCTATGTGTTGTATGTATTCCACCCGCTGAGATCCGATTCCAAAATTCTAATTTTTCGAGGATGGCGATGATGGGTTTGATTTTTTTTTTTAAGATTTAGCTTTGTTTTCTTAAAAAATTTTAGTACCGGTTTCATGAAAATCGGTTTACAACGACAAAACTACTTATTCATTAATTGACTGTTTTGGTTAAAACCGGGACCAAAATTTTTATAATTTTTCGGGGAGGGCAATTGGTTTAATTTTTTAAAACCGATTTTCTTCAAACTGATGACTGAATTTTACGAATTTTTTCATATGTTTTCAGGACACATTTTTTTAAAAAGAGAAATTTAAGAATTAGCTTATATTGTTTCCTCATTTTGACGGGTGTCATTTGAAATTTTACACATTGCTTTTAATTTATGCCTTTTAACTACTGCGTATGGTAACGAGTTGATTTACTGTGAATAAGTGGGATTGGTATAATATAGTATATTAAAATTTCAATGAATCGGAGACCTCATTTAAGTATCTTCTCTTTGTTAGAAATGTCGGAACCTCATAAAATTCATAAAATAATAGCCCCGTAAACATGCTTCGAAACCATGCAATTAATAAATGCAAACTTTATTTTTTAGGAAAATATTTTTCGATTTAATGTATAAAAAACTGATCACATCTATGAAACTTCTTTTTTTTATTCTTATTTTTTATTTTATCTTTGATTTTTAATTTAAAAAAGACAAATTAAGTTGCTATTTTCACGTATTATATGTCAATTTAAAATACGGTGTTCAAAACTAAATATTTTTAGAGTTATAATCTATTTAAATAAAAGCCACTTTTACGAACCTGGATATGGAAGATTTGCGCTCTCACTCTAATGAAAGGAACGAATTTCTCAGAAGTAAATTAAATTATCTCTTCCAAATTTAAAAGAATTATATACAAAATAACCGTAGGAAAGAAGAACATAATCGAATTAGAAAAAAATTGCCAAAATAATAAAACAGTACACAAATTAGAAATTTGCACATTGCCGCTACATGGACCTTTACCGAGGAACAAGAGTATCCATAGGATTTCCCCCACATTAAAAAAAAGATGCTTAAAAGGAAATATAGTAAAAACATTTAATATTTTTTACTTCCCAAAAATTTTTAAACTAAAGAAAACAAACGCAAATTTGCAAATTAAAAACTTGCACATTGCTTCCACATCATTTTATTTAACTTATAAAGTTTCCTAGGAGGAAACCAATTCATTATATGCTAATAATTTGGGAAATTTCTCATAGAGGAAAATTTGAACTAAAAAAACGGGCACAGTAACAACTGTGCCGCAAACAACAATGTAGAACTACGTCAACTGTCACTATTTCATGTTAAAGTATTCAGCGAAGGAAAGTAGACGTAAGGCTACGTCAACTGTCTTTCGCTGAATACTATAACATGAAATAGTGACAGTTGACGTAGCCCTACGTCTACTTTCCTTCGCTGAATACTTTAACATGAAATAGTGACAGTTGACGTAGTTCTACGTTGTTGTTTGCGGCACAGTTTTTATATCTTAATTGGTTTCTCCTAATGACCAACTGGTTCTTATTTTTTAAACACGCCTTAGATTGCAGATCCTGCAGATCCTGCAGATCTATCCATCCATCCATCCATCCATCTCCATCCTCTTTATCCATATCCCTAATTAAAAAAGTCATGGAGACGCAAGAAGTGCTTGTTTGGAGTCGAATATATCGCGTGCATTCCCGCGGAAAAGAGTTAAATATGTTTTAAATATGGTTTATATTAGTCATTTATATGAACGAAATTAAACTCAAATAAAAACCAAATATTGAATATAAAAGTAATTAAATTTAAATATGTTCCAAATATGGATCGAAATTAAATTTAAATTTA